>NW_010235662.1:0-30606 GCF_000690775.1 Eurypyga helias
TTCCTGGCTGAATCCAGCACATTCTGAAATGGAAGAGGGAAGGGGTTGGGGAGGAGCTTTCCTTTTCAGTTTTATTACTCCATTAGAAATATGAGAAATGTCCTTTGAATGTTACACATTTTAATTCCAAACGGGCTTCTTGGTTCTGGTATTTTGCTGCTTATGTTTCTAATGCTAATCTGTGTAGTATCAGTTGTTAAATAATGTATACACTTGCATGTTCCAGATTTTCACCTGATGGAAGGCTAATAGCATCTTGCAGTGAGGATAAATCTATTAAAATCTGGGATGCAAGAAATAAAACTTGTCTTGGTAGCTTCTTAGATTATGAAGGGTAAGTGTTACTGGAAAAAAGGAGAAATGTGAACGTGTAATTTCAATGCAATTAAATTAATGATTTGTGGTATTAACATCTATGTATGTTAATACATACATAGTTGAAAAACTTCTACCTCTCATGTAACATAAAATAATTAATTTCACTTTTTTCTAAAGAAGTTGACTAGCTGCACTTATCCAGCTGTTTTCCAGCAGTCAAGAAATAAGCCAGAGATAATTCAGATTTGTTCTTGGATTTTTGAACATTTTCAGGTTTTTCCTCCGTATGGATAATGCTATTTGATGTTGGATGCTTCAACAAGAAAAGAAGTTTAAGAATTCTCCACTTGATGAAAACAGCATTCTTTTAGCTTCAATGACCTGCCTTATTTAGGTTTAGAAAAACTTGCTTTTACTTATCAGCAGTTTTATTAAGTATCTCGGAACCAGAGTTTTAATTAACAAGTGTAACAGAATATCAATCTTGTACATGTGCTTTGCTAATTTATTGTCAGCCATCTCTGTCCTTTTTCCAAGCTAAAAGGTTGTTATAGTTAGATAGTCTGTTCTTAGACAAAATCATTTAACCTGTTGCTTACAAACTCTTTGCAGCACTTTCCTCAAGGAACTTTCTACTGCAACACAAACTGTGAAGGTTTGAGACAGGACAATTATACTATCTTTTTAACAAAATCTAGATTATACAGTCTGATCTGTCATGCATATCTTGTTTTCTTATGTTTATTTCAGTTTCTTGAAATACCTTATTTGAGTTTCCATATGTAGGGGTTCCACGTAAGTTTGTGGCAATTTTGTTAATGTTGTGTTAATTTTGTGATGTTTACATATATATATACACGCACACGCAAGTATTTCTATGGAAACACATAATCAATCTATTTTCATTAATTATGTTTAGATTTGCAAATTTTGTGGATTTCAATCCAAGTGGTACATGTATAGCTTCTGCAGGTTCCAATCATACGGTGAAACTGTGGGATATTCGAATGAACAAGCTACTGCAGCATTACAAAGGTAAAACCAATGTAGTGTTTATTTTTTTTAGAATGGAACTCTTTGCAACAAAATACGATTATTTAGATTTTATGATTTAATTCTTTACTGGGGAAAGTGGACAAACAGGTCATATTGGCATTTTCTAAGTGGTCTTTTTGTAATCTAGCAACCCTAAAAATCCAGTCTGAATCCTGATTATTTCTTTGCGATGCTTCTGTTAACTTCTAGAACAGGACTAAGCAAATACTTTGGAGAGTTTGCTATGCCCTAGCACTTGAGTTGTTTTTCCCTTAAATGAAGTAGGTTGTTCTTTTGTGAAGTAGAACAGGGTGAAGAAATAAAGTGTACGCTTCTTGTTTTAGATATCTACAGTCTTTGAATATTGTCTTCTGTAAATTAGTTCACAGAGCAGGTGTTAATTGTGTATCATTCCATCCTTCTGGTAACTATCTCATCACTGCTTCTACTGATGGTACCCTTAAGATTTTGGGCCTGTTAGAAGGAAGACTTATTTACACTCTCCATGGACACAAGGTATACAAAATAATCCTATTAAATGGAGATGTTAATAAATTTTTCAGTATCTTTTTAAATGGAAAGTAGCACTTATGCCATTGTTTCTTGTATCTTGCAAGTTGCAGATAAACTGTAGTGGACAGCAAACTGTTCTATTGATGCACCTTGTCACAAGTACAAAAATGTATTAATTTTACCTATAACCATGCAGTTAAGCTGTCAATACTGTATACATGCTTAATGTTAAATAATGGGTCGTGTTCTGAATTAATTAATAATTCACTCTCCTGATTGTCAAAATCACTTACTTGGCACGTTAGTCTGTATTGAAAAATAGTGCTTTCTCAGGAGTGGGAAACTTTGAAAGGTAACTTTTCTGAAGAGTAGCAAACATTTTCTCACTTTCCTCTTAATGCAAACCAAATCCTACTTTTGATAGTAAAGCACTCTAACATGCTGTCTTGAGTAATGTAATAATATATTTGATTTTTTCATTGCAGAGTTAAGGCATAAAATCTAAGGAAAATGCCACTATTTTCCTAATATTGATTGTAGTAATTTTAATGCAGCATCTTACAAAGATGTGCAATATTAACTCTTCAATCAAATTTTTTTGCAAAAACTTCTCTACAGTTAAATTGCTGCTTATTTAATAAAATTGAAAAATATTTTTTATATTAGATGATGGAATAAAGGTTTTTCTTTTTGCATTAAAATAGCATGATTACAATAATAGCATAATTTTATTGTATGCTATTTTTTTTTTTTCATTCAGGGACCTGCACTTTCTGTGGCTTTTTCAAAAGGTGGTGAAAAATTTGCCTCAGGTGGAGCAGATGCTCAGGTTTGTGGTATTGTTTTTTTAAATTAAATGTCTTAATGTTTGTTACAGTGGATGGGAGTTAAATATAGTCTATCGCAGTAACGTGCCAATTACAGTACGCTGACACACATTCTGTCTGATAGTGTGTTATATAGACTTTGTTTAGCCTAAAGTTAAACTTGAGGAGAAAAATGATAAATACATCATTTAAAAACTTGATCTTAACTACTTTTTGATCAGATGTTATGACAAGCAGAAGACCACAGTACTAGCCACTTCTGCTAAAGTATTTCTATTTAAAAATCATTCCTTTAAGTGTTGTAATTCAGTGTCAACAATTTAGTTGTGTTGCAACTAGTATTAACACCTACATGCTCCATTAGGTTTTCACTTCTTTTAAATAAGTCATTACTCTCTAATCATAAGAATTAAGCTGTACTACTGGGAGAACTGTGGCTAGAATTGGGGAAAAAAAACTTGTGTTAGCTTTGCTGATTTATATTGGTGAAATAGAAAAGTTCTGGATTAAAAAAAAATTAAGATAAAAACCAACAGCAAATCATACATCACATTAATCTTGATGTGATGTGTTAAAACTCATAATTACAAAAATGCTATCAAGCTTGGAATGATCTCTCTCAAACCTTTACATTCTCCAAAAGGAAAGAACTTTTGTAGCCCAAGGCTTAGAGTTTCACAGTCTGAAATGCTCCTTGATATTAGTGGTTTGTTCATCGCTTCCTGTTTATAAAAAGCTAAAACCTCAGTGTAGACACAGAAAGCCTTGCTGTAGAAATAAAGATTTTTTGAATTTACCATGAATTATGTTTATATTCCATTCTGTGGAGTTCGAAATATGTTTCCGCTAGTAACAGAGATAGTCTTACAAAATAATGAATACTTTTCAATTAAAAACTTTAGTATCATTAGAAAGAACAGAGTCTGTTTCCGTTTTTCAATTGATGTTTCAGGTCGCACACTTTCTAGAAAGACTTGAAAGCATTCAAAAGGAAAAAATAAAATTGCTTTTTATCACAAAGCGTTAGTAAGAACCAGTGCTAAGACTTGCAGTTATTGGAAAGTGAAAACGTTAGCCAACTTCCACATTAATTTTACAAGCAGGAAAAAGACAGTCAAGAATGGGGAGAAGGTATTTTATTCCTTGAGCCACTAGTCCAATCTTTTATTTTCTATACTAAAGTTTTTTTAGGAGAAATTTTTAGTTCCCAAATGAAACTCTTGATTTCTAGGTAATCCTGAATTGTTGACCTTACTTGAATCCTTTCTTGAGATTTTAGACTGTTGGTATATTTTTACTTAACTTGAGAGGAAGTGAAGTGCATGTATGAAACTAGGTCACATGGCAGAAGATTAATCTGAGAATCTATGATGATGATAGAGAGGACGTACAGTATTAAGCCTAACTCAACCTCCTAGATAAATGTCAGCATACTCGGAATGGCTGTCTTTTTGCATGGATCCTTTGAATGTGGGCCCCCCTGAATGACAGGTATGCTCAGTGCAGTCTCCTGCTCTGACTCTGTGCTGTAGAGCGGGTGGCATGTGGGATCATGGAGTGAGTAGGTGTTACAGTGCAGAATCTAAAATGGCTCATGTTTTGTCAGCAGTTTGGCATAGTGGTTTCATGCTGAATGCACGAGAGGGAAGATACAGGTTCATAAGGCATGTCCTTTGTCGGTAAATGCTGAATGTAAAAAGTACTCATAGTAGGCCTAGTAAGGAATCCTGGGTTTATTTGCCTTACAGAAAAGTATGTTTTAATCTGTTGAGGTGTTTCACTTTTTCTTGTGAAAGTTCCAGTGGGAGATGGCTACTTATTTTGCCATAACTTTCACTTTTGTATTGTAAGTTTCAAAATGTGCAGTTCTAGCCATTGTGTGTTAACTGCCAATGTGTATGACTTTAACTGTAGTAAACATAAGTTTATTTCTCAGTGTCCACTTTCTTTTGGTGTATACACACATGTGCTCTGCAAACATCCTTTTTTCCTGACCTCTCCACAGCCGTCTTCCAGGTCTGCCAGAAGAACAGTTGTTCTGAGACCTCTTCTCAACTCACTGGGATAGAATTAAGTTGGTTTACAGTAAATTTAGGGTGTATTCATTTAAAAAGTTGTGCTGAGAAATCAGCAATGTCAAGCTGATGAGCAGAGACTGGCCATAAATGTAGCATCTTCTATGCGCAGTATCCAAAAGATACTGTTTTTCCACAGCATGAGTTGGATGCAGCTGATTCATTGTAAGTTTACCACAGATTACTTGCTCTGTACACATATTATTTCGAGACTCTTATAATTTTCAAGCAATAGAT
The DNA here is from genome assembly GCF_000690775.1 of Eurypyga helias. Taxonomy (NCBI): domain Eukaryota; kingdom Metazoa; phylum Chordata; class Aves; order Eurypygiformes; family Eurypygidae; genus Eurypyga; species Eurypyga helias. The sequence goes on from NW_010235662.1 coordinate 5,006, forward strand.
AAAAACTGGTTTTCCTCCTTCAAAGAAGGAAAATCAGTATCTTTGCTTCTAGTTTCAAGTTTCTTTTTGGTCGGTGCAGAGCCAGTTGAAAGCTTTGTTCAGAAGCACATTAAGAGTTCAAAACAAGCACTGGATAATTTTGGTTTTTCATCCTGTTTTGTTTCTTTCCTCGATCAAAAAAACCCTGAACATGTAGAGTTCTGAAGCTCATGTTCTTCTGACTTCTTAGCTATATGTGCACATGACAAATTATTTAATTACTTGCTTCCATAGAAGACATGACTTTTTAGTGACAGAACAAAGTTCCAACTATTCCTTTGGAAGATAGTAGCCTGTACTGTTAACTCAGCTTTTACCATGTAGAAGAGACAAGTCATTGCATCTAGTGACTGCCAAAACAGCTATTTTTCTAGGGTTGTACATAGTTGCTTTTACAGTGTTTGCATCGCAGTTGAGATACTCAAGGCATACATGGATAGTTTTACTCTTGTTGTCTGTGATGATGAAGCTGCAAGTGGCACGACCTTCCACTTAAGCTCCAAGTATGTTTCATTTTGCTCTAGAGTTGGTCAAATGCTTGCCACTGATGAAAGGTCCTACTTCTGCTTCCTGCCTATACCCTTGTTTACACTCAGCACTGAGTTAGTTTGAATTGCTAAAGCAGTAGAAAATTAGCCTGAAAAAAGTGTGAGTAACTTCATGCTGGTTTGGGTGATGGAGGTAGTGGAACTACACAGCTGAGGAGAGAAAGCAGGACCTCCCTCTTACAGCAAACTGAGCTGCTGTGAATTAACTCACCGCACACCCAACTGTCCTGCAAGTGTCAAGTTCTGAGGCAGGTTTATACAGTTTGTACTGAAATCCATGGATCCCACTTTCACTGTTACTAGTGTCTTGAGTTAGTTTGGGTGCATCTGTATTGGCAGCGGGAGGCCCTGCATTGTATTTGGTGTCTTACCCTCAACAGTCATGAAAATGATGTTGAACCTGAAATAAACTTGTAACAATGCAGCTATTTAGGAACATATTAAAAATACAATTTAGTCAGCTTGGAATTTTCTATGAGCAAATCTGTGATTTGTGCTGTTTATGTGTAGCTTATTAATGTATGCAAAGTATTTTTAATGGTTGTCAAAAATACTTTAGGCTGGAGAGGTGAGTAATTTTAAGTCAGATCACAGTCCCATCTTTCTTTCCTCTTATTTGGGGAGCAGCTATAAAAATCAATATTGGACTTTTGGAAACTGCCATCTTCTAAGTGTGTTATGAACTTCCCTTTTTATTTTATTTTTTCCATTGGCACTTAAAGTAACAAAGGTGACACAAATCTTTGTAAACCTGTGGTAGGGTCAATTAGGTTACTTATTTATACAAAAATTTTGTGATGTGAGAGCGCAATATTGATTATTCATTATGATTTGGTTTCCTGGTCTTATTCTCCATAAGGTTGGATAGACTACCTTCTGCCATCTTACCCCTGCATTCCACTACCTTACTCTTGCATTTGGCCATGGTGGAACTGTTTTGTATTTATTCTACCTTGAATGCAATTGGACAGGGTTCAAAAAAACAGATTCTTGTTGCTAAAACACTGTAACCAGGTGCTTTAGAGTTCTGTGAAACTTGGTCATTTCTCTTATCCCTTCAGACTTTCTCATTTGACCTGCAAGCCCTTACAGGGAACAGAAATTTAATAGTGTATGGCAGAAATAACTTGACACAATCTAGTGGGACAGAAATCTGCTTTGGTTTATGATTATTGGGACATATATATTTTAATAGATTAAAGTACAAGACATTCTGGGGAAGTGTCTGTGTTGTGGAAGAAATCTGACTGAAGATAGCAAGAAATCTGACTGAAGATAGCAGACTCATTCTGATGTCATGATCTATTAGTGATAAGACTTCACTGGACAGTTACATTTTTAGGTACTGGATAGGCTACAAGTTGTTACTGGTATGATGGTTTCTTACAGGTATTACTATGGAAAACCAACTTTGATTCATTTGATTATAAAGAAGTTCTTAAACACCATATTAGAAGAACACATATTGATGATCCTCCTCATCTTCTTGATATTTACCCGAGGTCACCTCATCTCCATGATGAAAAATTTGAGTCAGTTGAGGTGAGTGCAATAAGTACTGTAATACAAGAAACTAGAAGCTTTGCTAAACACTGTCTGACGTTTATAGTTAAACATGTTCTATGTATACCAGAGAGCTTTTTGTTATGTATAATACTTTGGAAGCAACCACAGTTTATGAATCCACAGTAAGGTTACTAGGCTTACAGATGCTTTCACATTTATCCTGGTGAATTCCTTTTATGTTTCTTTTGTAAATCTGTACTCTACAAGTGATTTAAACAAAACGTAGGTGCTATCTGTATTTTCGCTGAAGTAACTTGGCAAACTGTTGCAGAAGATATCTGAATCTTCAGTGAACTTTAGGATGCTACTCAAAATACATAGGACAAGGTGGTGTTATTACTACTAGCTTAGTTACCTTCTTTCCAAGACCTTTAGGTACTGTGAGTAGATCTTGATATCTACCTAAAAGTTGACAGGCCTAGAAAGGCTTCCTAATGTGATTTATGTCACTATTGAGTGACTTTACTCTCAAACCTTCTATCAGCATCCCTTGGAAGTAGTGGGAATTAGGGGAACCAAAGTGAACTGTCAAATATTTTGTCAGCATTTGGAAAATTCTGTGTTTGTCAGGTTGTCTGAAAGCTATGCTAAAAAGGTAAACAGTACTATGTCTTAGACAAGACCATTGTTTATGCTAAAACCCCAGTGACTGTCCTTACTAGATCTGGCTAGCTTCTGCATGGCGATTACCTATGCTTTTGTCTCTTTGATATTTTCCAGGTACCTCTAGTGTTCAAGAGCTGTGTCTGATATAAATGTAGGAAGTTTTTTGTTGCTGTTTTACGCTAATGGAGTCCTATAGAAATTTGGCATTGCTTGTTTTTGTTCATATAAAATTCAGTTACTGCTGCCATGGCATTTGTTTCCTGCTCAGACTTCTAAAACGTTGAAATTTGAGGGTATGAAGCTTTGTGTGTGTATGTAATATGAGTAGTATAAAGATAAAAAATATTTTGACACTTCTTAATTCCTAATGTTTCATGCCTCTTCAAGTTTCTTACTGCTTTTGGGTAGTTGTTGCTTCTCTACCCCTGCTTGTCTCAATTTGGCACGGTCCCTGATACTCCAGAGCTTGGTTCTGGGAAAATAGTACACAAAAAATGGAGCTGTCCTTGCTGAGGATTTATTCAGCTGGGTGCAGAGAGGCAGTTCCAGTGTTTTCACACGTCACCAGTTGGAAATGCTGTTTTGAATAAAAATGCTTGCACTAGGGCATTAAGAATTGCAGGTATCACCTGGTGTTTTGCCTTCAGGATAGTGACTGAAACATGAAGCTTGAGTGTACTTTCACCTTTTCTCAGAACTTCTCCTTACTCACTCTTCAAAGCTCTACACAGAGCCAGTAGTATTTAAGATACCTTCTCTATTTTTTTTTTCTCTCCATCTGTGTACTTTCTGAAGCATAATTAACTTTTACAAGAAATTCCTTACTTGTATCTCCTCTTCTTCAGACCAGCAGTAGCACGAATTTTAACATAGGGTTGAATTTCATGTTCTTGAATTATGAATCATTACAACGGTTCTCCAACTGCACTGCTCAGTGTGATTCTTGAATATTCAAGTAAGTAGAGCTTTAAAGCTTATCATTACAATTATTCGGACAATTTGGAAGTGTAAGTAAATTACTTCTCTGAAGGCATCTACCTTTTTTCCATTGACCATAGAGTTAATCTTGGGTGACCAGCTCATACAGGTGTCTAGCAGTATGTCTAAATTTAGCTGAGCTAAATCCCAGTCATTGTCTCTCTTTGAGATAAGGAGCTTTTGAGGATATTTGAAAATAGTATGTTTAGTCAGTAATGCAATTTCAGTGCAATATACCAAAGGAAATGTATTCCACTTGGTGACAGTTGTATTTCTGAATTTCCTGTGATTGTACATTAATTAACCTTTCACACACTACAGACCTCCTTGAAGTGGATGGAAGATAGAAATAACAGTTTCCTTTAAAGATATAGCATTGAGGTTTGAACATGTTAAGGTGTGTAGACTTTAAATCTTGAGCATGCAAACCTCATGTTGATTTAGTTTCAACTTAAAATTCTCAGTGTCATTTCAGTTGCAAATACTCTCCGATGAAGGAAATAGCAATATACACTAGGTGGCAGTAGAAATAAGAGTATATAGCTTGCCTGGCTCTAGGGTTTCAGCCTAGCAGAAAGAACAGTGTTTAATCAAGTTGAAAACTAAATTACTTCTTGGTATGTTTGGAGACACTATTCCACATCTAGCTACATCACTTTCCTAGGAAATGCATTAAAAAAAAAAAAGGAAGCTTTAAAAGACTCACAAAAAGTAACATTAATGTCTAAGTAGGGGGACATAATCATTTGCCTAAAGCATATGGCTGAGAATCACTTACTTAGTTGGGCCTGCTTCTTTTGTTCCTCCCATAGTTCTGTCCTAAGCAGTGATCCTAATTCCTGCCTCTCACTTGCTTTAAATAACATGTTTTGGTTTTGTTCTGCTTCAGTGCTTAGAAATCACTAATTCTTTATGTAAAAGATTATGTAGAAATGTCCCTTCAAATATATTTTCTTGTGCTATGGATCAGAATGTGATAATTGGAAGAAAAGAAATTAAAAATATTTACATATCAGTTTCCTTTCTCTAGCAAAGCTTTGGAAGAGTGTTTCTGAAAACCTTTAATAAATGACAGCTCTCTCTACCTTGCTTCTTAGTGTTCTGTTTTTTTCTTTTTTAAATTAAAGGTTTATTTCTAAAAATGTTTGAGATTACTTAATATCTAGCTACATCACCTCATCAGGAAATGTCAGGTCACTTTAAACTTCTACTCTAAGCTTCGTTCCCCTACCTCATTAATTTTTAGTGCAATATTAAACACAAGTATTTGCAAGAAGACTTTAGCTACAGCTTGCATGGTTTTGTGCTCTTTTCTTTAGATACTTTGCTGTTTCTAACTTGCTGATACCTATTTTATGTATCTATATGTAGAGAGATATTTTGTAATATGGCCTGTGACAGTTCCTGCACCCCATGTCAGTGTTTGCAATGCCCCTTACCTTCCCCTTATCTCTGATAAAGCAGTAAGCAGAACTATATGCAGATTCCAGCTCCAGGATGTGACACTTCCACGTAAAGAGCACATTTTCTTAACTGATCATGCCATGTGTTTATATAGCAACCCTGTATCAAGAAAAGCATGAAACCCATTCTAGAATATCTCTGTTGTGTATAACAAGGAGCTGTTATCGCAAGGAAGCGGTTTCATGAACTATTAGTAATAATATTACAGTAGCTCCTCTACATTAAGAGTATTGATAGGTGATAGGCATCTACTGTGCTTCTGCAGAATCCTGCAGGTCGATCTTCAGTGCCTAGATTATACATGTCAAAAAGACTTTGGGTTCAGCTGCTGATAATATGATTGACACTTAGACAACATACTGATTATATTTATTTCAGAACTGTCTGAGGGTCAGGTGCAAATGACCCTGGTTATGCTGGGCACGAAACAAATGTGTGCCCTGTAGGTACAATAGTACCTATTGTTTGTTTAAATTGACAGGGTATGTATAGAGGGGAAGAAAGTGAAATCTGCACTTCTGCTCTTCCTCATCTTATCTCTGATAAGCAGAACTATATGCAGAGGAAACTTTCATTAATCAGGTTTCTGTAAAGGAGAAACTAAAGGAGAAGTCTAGTTAAAATGCTAGAACTTTCAGATAAAAGGAAAGTTATTATTTAAACCATGTCTTCGGTTCTTTCTATTTTCTTTTTTTTTTCCCCCTTTCTTTTGTCCAAGTCCATTTGGCAAAATTGGAAGAAAGCAGGACTTGCCTACAAATTGAGGAAGGAATTTAGTTTGTTAGATCTGATGGCCCTGCAGCAGGACAGGAATAGGAAATACAGTCTACAACAAGTAATTGTTGCTGGAAAGTAAAACTTTCAGGAGCGTTTATAGTCATCATGTACATGCAAAAGCTTTCAAAAACACCTGTGAGTGACAGTTACAGAGTTGGGAAGTTGTTTGAAGATTTCCTACTGTTCAGTATTTCAGCAGCATCGTTGGCCACTCTGTTAATTGCCTGGCTTCAACCTTGGGCAGGTTTTGAGTTAACTGTCTCAGTAAATCCATTTCAAACTGGTATTTGGAACTTCATTTTTACTGATTTGTCATAGTATTGAACTTAATTCTTACACCTCTTGTGGTAGGAGTTTTGGGTGATGGATGTTTATGGAGTACAAATAATATTTCTGTAACAAATGCCTATCTGGGTTTTCTTTCTGTGTTATATGATTGCATTTTACATGGTTGGAGGTAACATTACCTTTAGTTTTACAAATTTTAAAGTGTTTCCAGTCCTTAGTGAATAGTGGTGCCTTAATGTAGCAGAGAGTCCTTTTTATTTCAGTCTTATTTTTCTCTCTCTATTCATGCTGAAACAATATAATAATTTATTTTCAACAGGTCAACCCTACCTTTGATCTGACTAATACACAAACCCTTGAGCCACCTGTCATAGAAATTACTTCCTCTTTATCTTTCAGTACTCAGGTAAGTTGCCTTATGAGAGGGGGTGGGGGAAAGAAAAAAGATAAGGTATAGCTTAAACTAATATGTTATCGGGAATGTTCTTTTTCTGTCTGTATGAATGAAACACTGTTTAACAACAGTCGACTGCTTAGATCTAGCTCAATATCCTAACTTCTCAAGCTTTCTCTCACAGTTCCCAGGGCTAACCAGAAGATGGTGTAATAGCAAAGCTTTCATGTTCCACTAGTAACTTTACCATACACCAAGCAGAAATTCTAAGTATAAGCCCATACTAATGAGATCTAAATATTACTGTTAAAATTTGTGGCTTATTCTCAAGCACTTTTTGTAACTCTGTCTTTATATGCAAATAATGGCAAACCTAAAGAATAGTTGCCTCATTGATGAATTCCAAAAGTGATGTTTTAATTTTTCTCCTTTTAAGGCATCTAGTAGTTCTCTAGGAGAAGGTGAAGAAAAAAAAAAATAGTGACACATTTTAAGACAGAATCATAGGATTAGATCCTTCTAGTGTTAGCTTTTCACATGACACTGGTATGGCATGTGGGAGGAAAGGAAGGCGATGTTTTAACGGTAGTCTCGTAGGAGGAAAAATATGCTCTCCTGGTATGAAATCTAAAAGACGTACTGTTCTAGAATTAGGTTAAAATGAGAATTTCTCTTTTAGCTCTGAATCTGTTCCTGTGAAGGCATAAATTGTATCTTGAGCAATTTTAGTTACCATGACAAGAGTTTGTGTGGTTGAAGGGTTAATACATATGAATAGGCAGCAGGTGTGGTTTCTGCTGTTCTATTTTGTCAGGAATACTTTGTGAAAAGGTATGTTGTGAAGGTACTTTCTGAAATTCCAAAAGGTCACTTACTGAAGATCATGATATAGAGGATGATGGCTGAGAAACCTTTTCTTCAAAACAAATAATCATAAAGCAAGTTTTATTTGAGAGATGATAATTTCATATATTAATGTTTACCAGTTGTGTTTTCACAATGGAAATGTGGGGTTTTTTTGCAAGATAACTTCTGTCAAAAGTAATTTTCAGACTTACAGAAATCTCATTAGTAGGCTTGACAGTGGATTGTGGTGGATATAATTTATTGGCTACCTATCACTTTAAAATGCTCTGTGTTCATTACTTCCCAATCTTAATACTGATCACAGAATTCAAATTTATGGTTACACTGTAATTCTTTGCTACATACCTATAAATCTGCTAATCATTTAAGCTCCTTCAGTAGTTCTTTTGATATGACAGCAATTTATAAAACTTTGTCCAGAACTCATGGTAGGAATAAGTTGACCCACTAGAAACAGCATCCTTTGGATGGTTGGATAGATAGATGGCTTTACAGTCATCTTCATTATAAAAATGTTGTGTCAACATTCATGTCTTTTGACTGTCAGTAATCGCTACCTTTTTTTTTTTTTGTCTCCATTATCTTGATCTCCTGTTCACTACTGATTCTCACCTTCATGCATCTTAACATTCACTATCTACATCTTTTTTCCATCTAACAACATTTCTGTATCCTTGCTACTTGAACTACAGAATAAGGACAACTGCTCTGTCCAACACACAATTATTGACACAAATTCAGAAACTATTTGTATGTTTTCTGTGCCGCTACTGTCCTTCCTCCCCCATAGTAAGTGACACTTTCCCCAACTTTGCTAACCTGTCTTGTCTTTCCTACTTTCCAATGTCAACTCATCTTTTAGTATCATCATCCTGTTCAGTGTCTGTCTGATGCATTACCAGCTTTGATTGTTTGTGGAATTAGCACCTGTTTCTTAATCATGTTAGCCATCCAGTCTCTTTGTGTCATGTTTCCAAAGGGTTCTGGATCTCAGTGACTTGGACCTTTGAAGTTGACTCAAATTCCCTAATGTATTAGAGACCCCTGTCTATAGAGGCTTCATGTGTTCTTCATAAAAATCAAAGTGGGAAGGGAAGATGCTGGCTTTCTTCCCATCCCACCTTCACTGCCAGATTTCCTCTTGATACTGTTTGTCCTCACTCTGTTTGTGCATTATTTGTGTGGTTTGTTTTGGTTTTTTTACTCCTCTTCTAACTTGAGGTTATTAACCTCTAGTCTAATTCATCCTCCTCCCCCATCCCTTTCTCTGATTCCACTCCCCCCCAGTTACTTTTTTTTTCTACTGGTCATCAAAGGCAATTTCATAGTACACTTTTTTAAATTTTATTCCCCTCACCCCCACCTCCCCAGCAAACTTGACAAGACCCATCTTAAAGCTGCTTATGGCTTTTTGGTGCTACTTCTGCTAGAAGAATGCTGTTCAAATGACTAAAAATCTTTGGTCAGGTTGCCAGGTTAATTTTAAAATGTCCTGACTATACCTACTTACTCTTTCTGAAGTGTTTTGCTGTAGCTTAAGCAGTTCTTCTGCCCTTCTGATATGCATAGAGAGAAAAATGCACTCTGCACTTACGTATCTTTAAGGGTTCTTGATCCACTGTGTTTATCACACATGTAACACAACAGGACCCTAAGAGTTATTTACAAAACACCTTGGTAAGCCCCTGAACCCACTGCAAGTAGCTAATCAATGTAGTTAGGAGAATAAGAGAATCTCCATTCCTTATTGGATCTGGGGGGGGAAACATTGTTGTAAAGGATGAAGATAAGGCTGAGGTACTTAATGCCTTCTTTGCCTCAGTATTTAAGAGTAAGCCCAGTTGAGCTGAGCTGGCAGACAGGGATGGGGAGCAGAATGAAGCTCCCATAATCCAAGGAAGATAGGTTAACAACCTGTTGCACCACTTAGACACCCACAAGACTGTAGGGCCAAATGGGATCCATATCTAGGGTAATGAGGGAGCAGGTGGAAATGGTCACCAGGCCACTTTAATCATTATCAACAACCCTGGTTAACAAGGGAGGTCTCAGTTGACTGGAGATATGCGAATGTGACTCCCATCTACAAGAAGGGCTAGTAGGAGGATCCAGGGAACTACCGACCTGTCAGTCTGACCTTAGTGCCAGAGAAGGTTACGGAGCAGATCATCTTGTGCCATCATGTGGCACATACAGGACAACCAGGTGATCAGGCCTGGTCAGCATGGGTTTATGAAAGGCAGGTCCTGCTTGTCTGACTTCATCTTCTTCTATGGAGGTGTCCTGCTTAGTGAATGAGGGAAAGGCTGTGGATGTTGTCTACCTAGATTTTAGTAAAGCCTTTGACACCTTTTTCCCACAGCATTTTCCTGGCGAAACTGGCTGCTCATGGCTTGGACAGGCATGCTCTTTGGTGGGTAAAAAATGTGCCTGATAGCTGGGGCCAAAGGGTTGTGGTGAATGGAGTTAAATCTACTTGATGACCGGTCACAAGTGGTGCTCCCCAGGGCTCAGTTTTGTTTAATATCTTTATCAATCACCTGGATGAGGGAACGAATGCACCCTCAGTAAGTTTACAGACAACACCAAGTTGGGCAGGAGTGTTGATCTGCCTGAGGGTAGGAAGGTTCTCCAGAGGGATCTGGACAGGCTGGATCGATGGGCTGAGGCCAGTTGTATGAGGTTCAACAAGGTCAAATGCTGAGTCCTGCACTTGGGTCACAACAACCCCAGGCAGTGCTACAGGCTTGGGATTGAGTGGCTGGGAAGCTGCCTGGCAGAAAAGAGCTTGGGGTTGTTGGTTGACAGCTGGCTGAATATGAGCCAGCACGTGCCCAGGTGGCCAAGAAGGCCAATGACATCCCGGCCTGCATCACGAACAGAGTGGCCAGCAGGACTAGGGAAGTCATTGTCCCCCTGCACTTGGGACTGGTGAGGCTGTACCTCGAGTACTGTGTTCAGTTCTGGAGCCCTCACTACAAGAAAGACATTGAGGTGCTGGAATGTGTCCAGAGAAGGGCAACGGAGCTGGGAAAGGGTCTGGAGCACAAGTTCCATAGGGAGTGGCTGAGGGAACTGGGGTTGTTCAGCCTGGGGAAGAGGAGGCTCAGGGGAGACCTTATCGCTCTCTACAAATAGCTGAAAGGCTGTAGCCAGCTGTGTGTTTCTCTTCTCCCAAGTGATGGGACAAGAGGAAATGGCCTCAAGTTGTGCCAGAGGAGTGGATATTAGGAAAAAGGGAGGTCAAGCATTGGAATGGGCTGCCCAGGGAGATGGTGGAGTCACTATCCCTGGGGGGATTAAAAAGACTTGTAGACATGGCACTTAGGGACATGGTGGACTTGGCAGTGCTGGACAGAGGGACATTGTTTAGTGGTGGACTTGGCAGTGCTAGTTTAATGGTCAGACTTGAAGATCTTAAAGATCTTTTCTAACCTAAACGATTCTATGATTATATATATACTTTAATTTTTCTACTGAAGAAGAGATACAGCCTTTCTTGGGTCCCTGTCTCAAGTATTTAAAGATGATCTCTGGGACAACTAACAACACTGAAGCTTTTGTAGGATCTGTGGTGAGTTCCCTAAAGCTCCCTGCAATATCTTCAAGGAGATTGGAAGTCTATACAAAACTTCAAAATGTTTTGTTGAATGGTTATTAAATAATCCTAATAAGCAGGTGAACTACCATAGATCTCAAGCTAGTCCAGGGAATAGGATAAAAGTGTTCTCCATATTGAGGTGCTGTTCTTCAGCTATGGGAACTGTGTCCTGTCCTACTGGTCATAGGCAATATGATATTAGTGCTCCTAAGATGACTTGTGGCAGAGCAAAAAAGTACTCCTTTTCTTCCCTTCTCTAAAGATTTGTTAATAAAAATGATAGATCAGTGTAGGTTGATAGATATGTCTGGAGTCCCTTCATTGAACCTTCCCCTTAAAGCAAGGGATCAGGTCACTAAAGGTCTTGTCCTGTTCATTTGTTAATATGTGTAAGGATGAAGATTCCACCACCTCTCTGGGCAGCTTTCTCTAGTGTTTATCTGATAAAAATATTTTCTTCATATTACGTAGATAGAATTGCCTATGTTCAAACAGGTCTGTTGCTCTAATTCTATCACAGTGGTCCTCTAATAAGGGTCTGGCTCTGCATTTCTCTCCACCCATTAGATATTTGACATGTCAGTAACATCTCCCTGTATCCTACCTTCTTAAGGCTGAGCAAACCTAGTTCTCTGCCTTTTCCCGTTTATCATATGTTCCAGCCCCCTCACCATCTTGCTCGCCCTCTACTGGACTTGCTCCAGGATGTCAATGTCTGACTTGAGAAGCCCAAAACAAGACACACAACTCCAGATAATTAAGTTGCAGCTAAGTATCACTGTCATCTGTTCCTGACAACAGCCTGCCTGGAGAAGATTTGAAAAAGAAATATTTAAGTATTTCACACTCCTGATTCTTTATTCTTAATTTAAAATACATGTTTAGATATTTTTCTTAGAAATTCATTTATATTTTGAGCTTTATGTATGTGGGGAAATACTGGTATTATCTCTTCCTCCCACTCCTCCTCCTTTTTTCAAGGAATTTTAATTTGTTTCTTCATCAAAGCCAACAATCCATAACAACTTCAGCACTTAAAATGACAACATTTTTTTTTTCTTTTTTTAAATTTACTTGCATTTTCTTGCCTCAAAGGTTAAGCCAAGATATGCAGGTATGAATGTTCTCATAGGGATTTTGCTAGACAACACTTCAATTATTAAACTCTCTGAACTCTAAACACCTTATCTTTTCGGCTTGTGTTCTAACTTAAAGCTATAGGGCCAGTTCTTTTTGAACACTGTGGAAAAACCTGTTTTCATCTAAGATTCACAGTGATGCAACTTCCTTTGTAAACTTAGTGAAGGGAATGTGGTCATTGTGTCAGTGGAAAAACTTAAGTGTAGTCTTCATTACAGAGCTGCTTTCTTTTGGACTATAATTACAAAAACATTAAGAATTCCTGTCTGTGTATGATTTATTGTCAGGAACATAGCTTTGAATTTGATGATTCATTTATTCAGTTCTCCTGTGTGTCACTGAAACCAGTATATAGTTAAGCTATATATGCTTAACTGGTATTTGCATAATGCCCTGACTTTTCCAATGCTAGGAACCTTCATATGTTGCAGTTATTAAAAATGAGGTTTGTTGTAGCCTTTTACACTCTGAAAATGTTTACTGAACTGGGGTAAGGTTTTGGGGGCTGGGGATAGTCTTTCGCCTTTCTAGCTCACTGTAGAGTCTAAAAGAATGACTGCCTCTCTTCCACCCCTTCTCTGTGTGTCCAGCACCTGAATACGGCCTGTGTTTTCTGAACTATTGAAAAGGAAAAATTGGAAGTCTTGTTTCTCTTTGGGACTACTTTCTCCTGTTTCACCCACTGATTTTACTTTTAGTTTTGAAGGAGGCTGGGTTTTTCCAAGTCTGTAAGGCAATACATCAGTAACCTCCGGTCCCTGATAAGCTGTTGGGAACAAGGGAAAGCTGATGATGTCTCAGTAGTTTTTACTGACAGCAGCAGGAAGTCACTGCAGAGGCTCTCTAATGTTCCATCTCCTGACCTTGCTCATGTAAACAGGATTTGGAGAAAGCAAAGCAATGTACTGTAATCTGGAAGTCAGAATGTCTGTGCTGGCTGGGAGCTGTTTGCTGTTCTTTCTCTTCCAGTGCTAGTTAACACTGAAAACAAGACATGTTTGTTATTCACTTACAGTACAATTTCTACAAAGTAAGAAGACTAGAGTAATTATTGGAAGGGGAAAGATAGGGATTGTTCCTCTTTGGAGCAAAAGGAACACACACTATGATTTAAAATAGAAAGTAACCAAATACATTCTTCTCCCTAACTTCTGAAATACGTGAAAGCAAATAAGAGTATGTGCAACTTTTATTCCTCAGGGTAAGACATTAATAGTTCATCTGTATGGCATTTTTAGTGGGTGTCTTGCTGCAAAAAGTAGAAGGATATGTACTTTCAATTTATCCTGATGCTATTTTTTCTGCCTTTATTTTGATTAAAAAAAACCCCACCCTCCACGCCCCAAAAATACACCAACGTAAAAACCACCTTATATATATTGCGAAGACAGCAATTATGAGTGCAAAATCTGCATCTGTTCTTCCATCTCTGTGTACATGAAGCCTTACACAACTGTTCTTCCTCATGGGATCTTTTTTTGAAATGATATCTGAGTAATGTCTGTTCTTTGCATGCTTTAACACAACTCCAGAGTCCTGTAGAAGAGGGTGACAAGAGAAATTTTATCTTAAAAGCTAAAAACACCACATATTTTCCTTACCATGCAACTTCATATTTATTCTGACTTACATCCTCTCCTGGCTCCAGCCTTACATGGAAATAAACACTGTTTTCAGTGAGGTTAAGGGGAGGGAAAAAGGAAGAAAGGAAAGAACAGGAATTTTATGCATAGATCATCTCCTCTGGGGCCCAAGTCCAATTCAGAAGGGAACAGCCAATAGAGCAAAACTCATGGGACTTCAGTGTGCAACGTGCCTGCCCTTACTGCTTGTTATAGTTCATCTGAAAGCACAACAGCATTCTGTAGTCCATGGAGAGCAAGTTTTCTTGGAATCTTGGACACTTAACCTTTCACTTAAACTCTGATCATAGCATGGTATTCATACATTTTTCCCTAACAAAGGGAAGTTCTGGCACTGTCCCTTCGAAAGGAAGACTAGAATCATTGTCCTCTAAGAAGAAGAGAAAAATGTCCCACTTGTGTTCCTTGTCCAAAACTCAGTTGCCAGTTAGACAGAGTTCTGCACTGAGGAGTGATCCCACCGGTAGAAGGACTTTAAAACTGACAGTTCCAAACCTCTCCCATCACCTCCCTTCTTTGCTCCCAGAGAAACAAGAAAGGCCACTCCTGAATAGCTGTGAATTTTTTCATATGCTGCCATTCTTCTGATTATCAGTAAATGCATATTTGAACTGCTTACTCCATGATCTGAACTCCAAATCACACAAAATGAAATTAGGGAATAATGTGAAGAGATCCTGTTTCTTCAAAATTTTGAGGTAAACTGTTTGCAACTTTTCCATAGATGAGCATACCAAAATCTCTCAAACAGGCTCTGAATCTCTGATGCTAGGTCTTATGAAAACACAGAATTAATGTCATAAATAGGGGAACCCAGGAGGGTTCAGTGCGGCAGAAGAAAAATAAGAATTTGTGAACTCCACTCTTGCGCCTTCACAAATGAATCCTTCTCTCTGTCCAGTCTTGCTCTTAGACAAACCATTTTTAGTGTCACCTTGGCTTACAGCACACTCCAGACAGGTGTTTCAACTCTTTGCATGCTATGCAGGTACAGTGTGTGGGGCTTGGAAAAGAGGATAGGCTGCCTTCTCCCCACGGCTCTGCAGCTAAACATGCTCTCAGGGAAGTCTCGTGTGCTTCCCAAAGGCATCCATCTGGAACAACCATGAGGCAATAGACAGCCTTTTCTGTTGCCCAGCTAGGGGCCGTCCCAAGAAGGTATGGCTTATACAAATGAAATAGCTCATCTTCCGCTACAAGTGCCAAAAAGATGACATACTGAAGAGGGAATTTCTAAACTTCCATTTTGAGCCTCTGTAGAGGTACAGGCATGTTAAAAAAGATTAGTTTACTTAATCTTAAAAGCAATATGCTTTGATACCACTAGCATCAAATAGTGCTTAAAGATCAGATACACGAAGGTAAACTCAACATTTGTAATAAAAGAAGAATATGATCCAAATGGCCCTTGTGTTTTGCAGAGATGCTATTCTAACACAGCGTGTAACTGCTGGTTTACAAGGAGAGAACAGGAAATGTGTTGTGCCGCTACATAATTAGGTAATAATACATGTCTTGATGTTCCTTAATAGGCTTCATTATGTTCTGTGAGTGAACTGGAGCTTGAGAGAAAGTAAAATTTTCATTGGAGACAGAATTCTGAATTTGAGTACTAGAGAGTGCAAGAATATAATATTTCCTGTACTATTTTTAGCCTGCTTTCCTGAGGAAACATACCTTATGAGATTATACTGTTTATTTGTCTGTCTCTGTCCTATCTCCCTAATAATTTTTGAATCAAATAGTTGGTGTTTTGTGTTGGGTTTTTTTAACCAGGTTTGGAAATAAGCAGTTAGTAGAATGTGTAGAATAAGGAAACATATTAGTACTGCCACTAAACTAAAATCAGTGGGATGTAACCCTGAATTCACTGGTACTGGGCTAGGCATAGAGTAGCTACTGGTGACCTGCCCTGTACGAGTGTCACAGCAGATACAGAGGGAGCTTGAGTTACTGTAGGACCGGAAGCTCAGGAGAGAGACATAGCAGGAAAAAAACATATACACATGTGTGTGTGTGTGTGTCTCCCCTTAAAAGATTAAGCTTCAATATTTGGATTCCTCACAGAGCAGTTTGATTATGTTGCCTTGGCCCATAGTGACACTAACAGGTGCTGTTGCTGGACTGTTGGTTCTGTTTGGTAAGATAACTGGCTTGCTGTAGATGACTTACAGAACTGGCAGTATTTTACTTTGTCTAAGGCCTTGCTCATGGTGACAGTGCCATGCTTCAGGAATGCTTTTCAAGTTGATCCACGTCTGTATATTGTTCCTTCAGCAAATCAGCACATTTCTGGGAACTAGAGGGATGGAAGTTCCAGGTATTATTTGTGTTTCAACTTCCTGAGATACTGTACATGTACACCCTGACCTCGTCTGCCCAAGCAGTGTTTTCCCCCCTGCTTGGGCTGGGAATCCAAGCTCTACTCAGGGTTCTCACAGCTGATTCTGCGGCATGCAGAAAATGCCCGACAGCTATCAGCCCACACATCCAATAACAACTGGTTCTTTCCTCTTCCTGGGGAAGAGTAACATCCTCTGAGAAGAAGCATCCCCCGAGGAATGCAGGAACAGCAGCAAGCCTTTCACACAGGAAATTACTACTATAGCACTTGTAGAAAAGTGTTTCTGTCACTTGGATTGTCAGTCTGTAATGAGCTTCAAATGCCCGACAGCTATCAGCCCACACATCCAATAACAACTGGTTCTTTCCTCTTCCTGGGGAAGAGTAACATCCTCTGAGAAGAAGCATCCCCCGAGGAATGCAGGAACAGCAGCAAGCCTTTCACACAGGAAATTACTACTATAGCACTTGTAGAAAAGTGTTTCTGTCACTTGGATTGTCAGTCTGTAATGAGCTTCCTGCTGACTACTGATCTAAATGCCATTTGTGAGTCACTTAGCTTAATGGAAGTTAATGAAGTTAGCATTCAGTAGCTCTGTTACTCTGTAAACACCAGTTTTAACTTGTGCTACTGAATGAAAAAGATTAAGTTTTGAACTTCTTAGTGTTCACAGGACTAATTCTGAGATGGCACATTTTGTGGGGTTGAGAAGCAAGGGAATGTTAAATTAGTTCGTAGTGTGTGACTCTTAGAGATTGTTGCAAGGTTTTATTTTTGTTTATCTTACGTGTGATAATAAAGCTGAGCTACAGAGCAGGCATGTCAGAAAACAAGATGCTAAAGCTAAAATACTGCCCTTGAATTACCCTTTGTTCTTAAATACTGCTGGAGTTTAAGTTTAGTGCAGCATGCTTGCAACTGTGAGGTAGAACCTTAAATGTAAAATGAAATAAATATATATAACCAGTGTTATGCAAAATGGTTAATGCAACTTTTTTACAAAAGCAAACCCTTTTAAAATACTGTTTTAAATATTTTCTTATTTTTCATAAATGACAGTGCTTGAGCAAGTGCTAGCAAAATCTATATATCACTTAGATTACAGTAATCTTTAAACCCAGAATGTGCTTTCTGCATAAAAGTTTGTTTGAGTGTTTTCCAAATGTATCAGGTGTTCTAACACAACACCACCTCTCCTTGCAAACCTTGCTGCATTACTATCTAGTTTGCTGTAAGAGATGTAGTTACTTGCCTCAGGTGAGATAATGGGAACGCAAAAATTCAAAAATTACATAGGTTGCTTAAAACAAGACTGAGAGACTGAGACTTTTCAAATTAAATTCGGCAAGGGCAAAAACATTCCTTCATCACATAGATGTTTGCTATAGAAAAACTTTGAAAGCATCTTGGCTTGTATCTTCCACCAAAATAGTTTTAGGGTCAGAAATTAGGTGGGACAATGCTAAAGGATGATTTCACAGTCATTTTAACTCAATGCCTGGTTTTGTCTGGTTGATTCCATCCAAGTCGATTCCCTGATCTGCTCAGCTGTCCAAACACTAATACCAGGACAAAGGAAATAATGAGAAAAAATTATTTGGATATTAAGTAGGAGATCAATGCTGGCTGTAACCTAACTGAGGCTGACCAATGTCTGTTGAGCCAGGTATCCAATGTGGTTGTGCTATAACATGTACAGGTGTGTTACGAGCAATGGCACATCTGAGCAGCATCTCTCATAAGAGGCAGTGGAAAAATACAAGCAAAGGAATTGGTAGTAATGGCTGCCTTTAATTCAGGCAGTAGGTGTGTTGGATTCAGTTATTTTTTCAGCCTAAGAGGATTCAGCTTGCTTTCTTCTGTCTGCATGGCCGTACCTGAGACAGGGGCTGAATGAAGGCAGATCCATCCTTCAAGCTTGAATTTGAAGCACTGTAAAATAAAAGCTGAAGGTATTAGAGCATCAGAAGAAAGCGAGTGAGCAGTCCATGCCTAGTGATTAAGGTGTTTTTCTGGAAGAAGAACACTGGATTCCATTGCTTTGATGCATTTTGCAATAAAGAGTATTGGGGAGGGAAATAGAAATAAGTAGGAGCAGTGTGACTGACACCATAGGTGGAGATACATGGCATCACTGTTCTGAAAAGCTGTACTTTTTGTTGGTGGGTTATTCTTCTTGGTTGGTTGGGTTTTGTTGGGTTTTTTTTGTGTTGTGGGTTTTTTTGTATCCCCTCACAGTAATGTACACTGGTTATGCCAGTTTGCGTTGGTGTGAGGGAGGGATAGATAGATGCTGTCCTTTGGCATGTTCTAACTGTGGAGGTTGTACTCCATGAATCCCAAGATACCAGTTAGGCATTAGGCATTGCAATACAACTCTGAGTTGGCTATTGCAGTATTTTTATTGTAGAGGAAGACCCCTTTCTTGACATAGAGATTTAAGAGAATTAATTACTTTATATATAACCTATTTTTAGATAAACCAGTATCAAATGTTTCTCACTGAAAAGATTACTCTCTTAAGCCATGACTTATTTCTTATAGGTGTTTCTTAATTTCTTACACATCTCTTAAGACAGGAATTCTGTGTCCATACATTCAATTTTTGCCAGTGTGGTGTAACAGTACAATACTACCTCTTGCTCGGTACTTTCAGCAAGTTATAACTACATGTAAGAAGATACTGTAATTCTTTACTCAATAACCTTATCACATCAAAGTTCTATCATTTCGTTCAGCTATATGTTATGTCATTGTAATTCTTTTCAACACCTCTGATTTCTGTGGTGTTTCACTCTAGAGTGTCTTCATCTCTGAGATCTTACATGTGTACATAAGGTTTCATTTGGACAGCTGAATCAAGTCAGATTGCCAAGTAACCCTGACTACTTTAGTAGTTTCCACTATGGCTTTTTGTGTCGTGTGTAAACTTGATCTTCCAGACCCCTGGTATGTTTTGCATGGGACTGAAACAAGAATAGATTTCAGTGGAATCACTAAAACCAGCATGACTTTGTAATAACCTTCCGATTTAACTGTTTTTGAAGAAACGCTAGCTAGATAACTGACTTCATACTGCATTACAAGCTAAAATATGTTAATTGAAATTGTAGCGTGTCTATTACGGATTTTTTTTTTTTTAAAAGTACTTTATCAGGAACAGTTTGACTAATTATTTCACTAGAGAGGTCTTCAGTTTGACAGGCCATTTCTTTTCTTTCTCAAAACATATTGATTTGCTTGACAGTAAGCCTTAAATCTTTGCTATATATGTCCTAAATCAACTTTTCAGTGTTTTTCCCTGACACAATTCTCAAGCTGACTGTGACCTGTGACCACACAGTTATCCTGTTTATCCTTTCTAACTGCTGATGGAATGTCAGCTTCCCCTCTCCCTTGGTATTTCTCCATTATTCCAGGATATATTAAAAATCAACATCATTACCTGACTTGTTATTTCAAAACCATTGAGTTCAAACTATGTAATCCAGTATTTGGAGACATTTACATACAGTGTAAATTGTTTAACAGTCTTTTTTGCGATGGTTGGAATAGGAAGTATTTTGCCAGCAATACAACTATAGCATTTATTATCTTCCAAAATGGAAGATAAAAATACTTCATTAACCACTGAGAATGACGCAGAATTTTTTTTAAGCCCTCTAGCTACAAGGTCATTGCTGGGACCTCTTTTGTTGCTGGTATTTGTAAAGTACAAAAAACCCCTGAGTGACAGAAATCATGTAGCCTAGCTTCCTACAGATCTGTGTTTGAGAGCTGATTGAAAGGTTTTATTTGAAGCTTTTTCCCTTGCTTTGAGGTAACTCTAAGTTCTTCTTCTCTCATATGCAATCTCTTGTCTGCAATAATGTGTAAACTTGTGCCAGAGCCTTTCTGCTAGTGGGATTACTTACTGACTTTTCTCCTTTAGCTGGCAATCTATTCCCAGGAAATTTATGAAATAGCTCCCTCTCGGATATCTTTTCCTTCATCAAACCTCTTTAAATCTGCACCAAGTTCAAAACTTAAAAGTGAGGTGTAGTGACAAGCAGGCAGAAATGATGTCTCAGCTTTGTTTCCTTAGGAAATGTCCTTTTATTGCTCCTAATTCTAAAGGCAATAGAATTTTTACTGAGGTCCCCAATTATCCTGATCAGCTGTGTTTCATCATTTCTAACTTATGGTCATTTGTATTATTCTGCCTTTTAAAGTTGTAAAAACCAACAGTACTTTTTATCAGTGAAGGTTCTAAATCCCTAACAGGAATTTGGCATTTAGGATTGGAATGCCAGCTGTTGATCTGGGATTATAGTGCCAACTGCTTTTGTTTTTATTGTCATTTTAACTTCTTTTCAAGTATGAAGCACACAGTAGGGATATGCCTTCTTCCACATCCCACTGAGTCTGGCATCTCCACATCTTGACTGGATCACTGCCTGTCATAACTGATACCGTACAATTGATTACACATTGTTCCTCTTCTGTGCAGTTGCAAGCCCAATGTCAGCCTTAGTCAAATAAAATTTATAAAGGGGACATAAGAGTATGATACTGTGTTTTAGACGACTTTTAGCATAGTTGTGCTTATATTTATACCCCAATGTATAGTGTTTAATGCAGGTTTTCATTAATGCTAATTTAGTGAATAATTTAAATATTATTTACATCTTCAATCATCCCTATTTCAATTCAGTTATATCCCTAATCCAACTCTAACCCCTACAACCAAACTATTTAGAGAAATGTGCTTTGCTTTCAAAGAAAGTACCACGTGGCCATGAGCACAAGGGAGCGCAAGCACATTTCAGAATCTGAGCTGCCGTTCTTAACAGGGGTATTTTATATGTAAGTGTGAGGCGCTTAACTTGACTGATCTCTAGAAAAGATTTGTGTTAATCTCATCCGTTATTATTAGAAATCACTTTCCTTAAGATGCAGGGACACAGATGACGGAGTGCCAGTGACGCTGTGTTTTCATTAGAGTATGGGAAATGATACATCCTCTTATACCTTGCATAAGCACACCTTTCCATAAATTCTTGCTATTGCCAGGTTGCTGTTGCTAATAAAATACCACAGTAATCTTCCTTCTGAAAGTTTTAAAAGATCATAGTATTAGTACAAAAAGGGATTTTTTTCTATAAACAGAAAAGTTGGCCAAGAGACTGCAATGTAGTCGTCATTACAAAGCAAGAGGACTTTAATTTGAATCCATGGTCACACCTAAAAATTTCTGTTCTGTTACTTATTAAAACAGCAGACCTCAATGCCAAGCATGGAAAGGGCAAGCAGGAATAGAATACAAGTTTCTGGTTTCTCTTGGTCCTGGTCTAACCGGAGGACCAGACTTGTGGAATGGACGTGTGGTAGTTTATTGCGACACAGTGACATGAGCAAATACTACCCTTGTGCTTCAGCTCCAAGTTGTACGTGTACTGTGGCTTTCAGTCCTACTTGTGGAACATATTGACACTCCTGGTTTGGCTGCCAACATGATTAGTAATGTTATAAGGATGTTCTTTTATACCAAAAAGAAACAGTTGTCGATGTAGACTCTTTCCTTTTTCTGTCAGGACTTTGGTACAGCATTCATACAAGAATATACTGAATTGTGTTAGACCTACATAAAGACCCTTAATATTGAATGCTGTATTAGACTGTGATGGTTCTGATCTGGATGTCGCTAATACAAATATAATTCCAAGACACTTTTTGTATGCTAGAGCAATAGGAAGGTGAGCAAGTTATACAGTTACTTAGTATGAAGTGTTGTCATATTTTTTTCCCATTTTGAATACATAGAAAATACTGATGTTAATCAATGTTTTAAGTTTGGCTGTTCAAAACAAGCAAAAAACCCCAAATGCACCACAAGTGCTAGCAATGTCGCAGCAAACATAATTAAATATGGAATATGTGCAGAATCATTGCATGGGTGTTCAGCAAATGAATTTAAACCTGGGTGGATGTATAATAGTGGAAATAATACACTGTGACCAGTGGAATTTTACTTATTTTCAAATGGTAAACATTTTAGTGTTTTTCATTTATTTGCCTAAGACATATACATACACAGTTTTAAAGCTTAGCACGTTATAGGGGATAGCTGTAGTTTATTTCTGTTCTAAGATAATAAGAGTTTGTAAGGTGTTTTATATAAGAGTGTGTGTATGCATATACATATATATATATATGGAATATATCCATATATATACAGCTAGAAAAATGTTGTATATGTAAACCCCCATATATAGCTTTTTACATATATATCCTTATATTATAAGGAGATAGTTCTTTGTATATGTATTTTTGTACTGTCCTGTGTGATGCTATTTTTTTGGAAAATACTAAATTAAATTGTTATTTTCTAGTTGTATACATTAAATGGAGGGTTGTGCCATTAAATGTAGAGAGTGAGCCTGTTCTTCATGAACCTCTTCTGTGTAAAAGACGCTACCCCTTGCTGAATGAAGGAGTAAGCACTGGTCTTGTTTCTTGTGAGTTGTGTATCTACTTGTGGTACCTCAGCTTTTCAGGTCCCATACGCATCACTACAGAGAACAGAAACTGTAAGTGGAGTTTTCTCTTGTACCAAGGAAGAGTAATAAGCTGTGACAGCGATTGGATGTGGAACACAAAGTTGAGAATTGTCGTGAATGCTAGACCAGGTTGTTTCCCTTTTGTTGTGTTCACCCACTGCCTCTCTGCAGCTTGGTGGCAAAGGAACCCTATAAGAATCACGAGGCAGAGCTTCCTTAACTCGTTGACCTCACAGCATTTTGCTGCTGAGAGAGGTAGGAGTTTTGTACTAGATTTTTTTTCCTTCCTCTTCCTTTGGGTTGGCAAGGAGGAAAAGCTGACTGCAAAGTAGCCAGCTGTGTCACATGACTAATAATATGAGTCAGGATCTTAATCTGTAAGACTTTCTCACACAAAGAACTAAGGAAAAAGGGGTCTTTCTCCCAGCATCATATAGAGAATTGGAGAACAAACCCCTAAATTTTAGCTGACTACCTTATTTATCCATACTTGTATTAACAAAAGTCAACAGGGTTGTGGATGTGGCCATTGTGATATTAAGAACCATCTGTTGAGGCAGAAATGGGAAGGTTTTATGCTTTTGCTTGGCTAGAACATAATCTGTATTGTCCATATTTACATTTTAAAAATTTAAAATAAATAAATAGTCATACAAGGAACTCACCGTGAGAGATGTGAGTTCCAAAATAAGAGATTGAGAATGTGGCATAGATGTATACTCCTCCTCGTACCTGAGGACCGGTTTCAGCGATGAAGACCTTTTCTAGTAATATGTGAAAATATATTCCTGTAAAATTTAAGAATATAAAATATTCTTAGAACTGTAACTCACTGAATTAGCCACCACCTCCATCCTTTCGCCTGCTCTGACCACCCGGGTTCAGTCAAATTCGTGTTGCCATTTATCCCATGCTGACAGTCATCTGCAATGGTTTGTTAATTTCTGACAGTTTAGGTAGGATGAAATTGGCTAAAATACAAATACCAAGTGTCAAGTAAGGAGAAGATAAATCCTTAGAGCCTGGTAGTTTATCACAGAGAGAGGGTTGGTGGTTGGTGGTTTGTTTTTTTTTTTTCCAAGTGAATTCTGATTTTAATGAACTGGCAGGACTGCAGAACATATTCTCAAATCAGTGAGGTATTTATTTTGGTTTCCTCAAAGTTCCAACTGTCACAGCCCAACAGTGGGAGAAAATTATGAAGCATTTCAAAATAAAGCTATTATTGGCAACCTTAATGCCTTAACTGTAATTTTTATCGTTGTTGAATTCCTTTTTAATACAGCCAAGCAGAACCTATCTACCTACCAATCTTATGTGCCAACACATTTAGCATTTTAATTGGTGCTGAACAATGTGTGTATTTTGACAGAAGCTTGTAATAGAACACTAATTAAAAGAAATGATTTTTCAAGAGTACAACAGGCATGTCAGACCACTCCAAAGTTAACATTTCTTGGATATTTGTATGCAGTTCTCAAATTTCTCAGTTTCTGCAGTTCCCTAATTTGATTCTTGTCACAGTAAATTGTAAAACTCAACTGACTTAAGTACAAAGTGAAGCTAGTACTGCTAAAGCACTTTCTGAAAATCCCACCTCTGAACTAAGCTCAGCAGCACTGCAAGTTGTTTTCACCTGGACAAATTGTACAGCTTGCCCAAATCTTCAGCATATTACTAATGCTGAGTACTGAAATAGTTCAGTGTAGACTTTTGCTTCTTTCTCCATGTTTTAAATAAAACTTAATAAAAGCACATAAATTTGACTTTTTAAGGAAAATTTTATATCTTTGTTTTATCCTTACAGGAGTTTTCTGTGACACTGTTAAAGAATTCTATGTCCTTGTCAAACCTTTCTTCATCCATTATAGGTGTAGCATTTTATTAACAAAATCCTTGGTCAAATGCTGAGGAACAGTGTTTCTCAATTGCGTAGTAAAATATTTTTTCTTGGCTGTAGTCAAGGGATTTCAGTTCCAAGCAATTGTGCTGTCCCTATGGGATCTAACTTTGGACTCTGTTATGCAGGATTGTTAACTTAGCTTCTAATGCTTTTACTCCTTGATATTTTGGGCTTTTGATAAAGCCTCAACATGAGAAGGATATTGACCAGTTGGAGCGAGTGCAGAGGAGGCCATGAAGATGCTCAGAGGGCTGGAGCACCTCTGCTGTGGGGACAGGCTGAGAGAGTTGGGCTTGTTCAGCCTGGAGAAGAGAAGGCTCTGGGGAGACCTTATAGCACCTTCCAGTACCTGAAGGGGCTACAAGGAAGCTGGGGGGGAGCTTTTTACAAGGGCCTGTAGTGGCAGGACAAGGTATAGGAAGTTGGCCCACATGCTAGAGAAGGCCTAAGGTTTTTTTACATCTTATTCTTTATTCGTTAGCATTTGTAGTATAAAATATAGTAGATTATTCTATTTATAGTATTGGAAAAGAGGCCTTGTCCATATAGGGTTATTTATCTGCTGCTATTATTTTTCTACAATCTTTTTAATGATGTTTCCACTTTCTGTTACAAGTATTTCTCCTGCCTCCTTCAACTTTTCCCTGCCCTAGTATGGGTAAGAAGTTCAAGCAGTGTGTGTAGTATAATTTTTATTAGGACTCTATATGGATGAAAGTAAGTCATCACTTGAAACTTTAGCACTGATTTTAGCTAATGTTCTGATGTTCCCTTGGATGTGCATATATGCAGTCCAAAGTAATTTGACTAAATTAAAATTGGCTACTTTATTTTGTAATTGTGAATAGTGGTAATGTTTCTACGGTTTTGTTATCTGTCCTCATTTTTACAAAGCTTCCTGCTG
>NW_010235662.1:30628-44095 GCF_000690775.1 Eurypyga helias
CTTCCTTTACCTTTATTCTGTAGGGTACTTACTGTTATTTTTAGTGCCTGTGTTGCAAGTATTTTTATAATTTATGAAAGTGTTTTAATATGGTCTTCCTGAACTGTTACATTTAGAATTGACTTCCTGATAGTGAATGTTTTACCTTTGGAAATTGAACTTCTAATTATTTCTGTCTCTTGTTTGTGTGGGATTTTAATGCGATGTATTTATTAACTTTTCAGCAGTATTGCTTGCTTTATGGGGGAAATCCTCAGATGTAATGGTTTGACTAGAATATCTTTGAGGAGGCAGTGTTTTTTTTCTTCCTTTACAAGCTGCATAGCTACTGTATTTAGGTATTGTATTTCATTTTAAGAGTTAGATTTGTCTAAATCCAGTGGAAACAGAGCATAGCTATTCAGTTTTTGTGGACCCCTTTACTGAATCAGACTCTGTGCAGGAACTATTGATGTTAAAAATTAACATCAATGAGCAAATTAAAAAAAAATCAGGTTTTCGGTAAAGCTTAGGTATTACTGATGGTCAAACAGCTTAAAAATATTCCAGCAATATTATTTGTTTCTTACTGGTTTCACTCTACTTCTGTGGACTTCTGTGAGTGGTTTTTTTATTGGGGAAATATAATTAATTTTTCTTGGAGAAAACAAGGCTTGGTTTTGATTCTTTTTTTCTGTATTTTCTTGATGTGAATGGCATATGGAGAAAACTTTTTATTCTGTACATGTGGAATTGAAAAATACTCAGTGCATTGGATGTGCACTGTTTTACAGTGTTTACGCAGACCATCAGCAGCAACGGCAAATAAACGTGGGGAAAAAGCTGACATAACAAACCACGTAGCCAGTTTCTTATTACGAACATGAAAGAATACAAAGTATGATATGATTTTCTTACATAAAACTATCTATTCAGGATATCTTGAGATGTGCCTGTGAACAGAAAAGTTTACTATTTCATATCATCACAGCAATGCTAAATTTAACGTAGCTGTAATCCTGATAGACTTCCTGATAGAAATAAATATATCTGATAAATCAGACCATAGCTGTAATGCTTCAGGTTTTCACTTGATTTTGTACTGATAATAAAAATGTAATAGTTAGCAAGTAGTTTTTATTGTACTGGACTGGCCTCTGTAAATTCAGCTACCTTAAGGGGGGGTGAATTCAGTGTATTCAAGACTAAGAAAGTGCTATTCCATTTTGGGTCAAAGTGCCTTTTTTGTCAAGGAATACACACTGATAGTCTGGCTTGGTTTGTTGACTGTGAGTTTGGGTCCTGATATCACCACTTTTCATCAGGTTCTGAACTGAAGGATGTGCTACCTTCAGCGACGGCACCTGTGCTGGAGAGGAGACCAAATATTTCCTTGTCAGATTGGATGAGGTGCACTTGCATTAACTGCTTTCAGTTTTTGGTTTGAGCTTGGACATCCTTTTAAGAGCTAGAGACGACTCAGATACCTAGGAAGCCACAAAAGACTTTGAATTAAATGTGAAATTCTGTGTTATGGTTTGTTTTGAAAGAGGTCTGCTCAAGCGAGAAATGCTTGGTAGAATATTTTCAGATGTGCTGCGTAGTTTACCTGTATTTTACTGCTTGAATGCAAAACTTTAATCAAAGTTTGCAAATAAATTATACCAGAACTACCTCATTGGGTAGCAAGGGGCAGAAAAGTACAGTTTGGCACATGGTAGTTTTTTACTGTGCTGATTCATGTCCCTGTGAGAGGAGAGGAAATGAAGAGTGCTGTCACCAGCTGAAAGTACAGGGAAGTTTTCTGCAGTAGAAACTGATAAAACAGATTGTTATTTAACATACTCAGTGTTAGCCTAATAGAACAGAGAGGTCTGGTTTATGGGAATCACTTATTGACTGAAAAAAAAAATGTTCAAAGCAATGGAAGTGATCTGTGAACAATCTGGCCCACTAAAAAATGGAGAGGAAAAAAAAAATACTCCTGAACAGTTCAATTTAACATATCCACAGTGAACCATTGAGGGTGGGCTCACAAGATGGAGGAAGAAGCAGTGATAGTTACTGCTCCCGAGAAACTTCTCATGATTCCAGATTTCCTGTGTTATTTGGCTATCAAGGTCTAGTAAGGTGGGAGACTGCTCTGCCTTTGCTCTTGGGTCTCTTTGAGCCTAATGCCCTACTTATGACTAATTGTTTGTAGTTGTTTTTAATCACAGTATCAGAAATGTTTTAGTATTAGTAGGCAAATGTACCATGTGTTCAAAATTTAAAGGATTATTTTTAAGAAGCAGACCATGCCAATTTTTGTGATTCATTAGAAAGCTTACCAATGTCACTTTTTTTTATATAAACCCATCTTAATTATGAGATCATTAAGATATTCATTTGGAAGCTGTTGTCTGTATTTCCTGAATTCAAAGCTCTTAGAAGATTGAAGACTGATGATTTTCAACTGAGTGACAGACACTTGTATTTTTTCATATCTTTTTCCTTGAGAGAATTTTTTTTCCCACTATAAATAAAACTGCTCAGGCATCTTTATATATGGATGCATTTTACGCAGATTCTATTCTTAAACATCATGAAGCAAAGGGAGACTGGGATGCAGTGTTTGTTTCTATCTGATCTGTGAATGTTCCATGGGAAAACATTTGGGAACAGGCAGAGGTGATAAGGTTATGTGTAAGGATTTTTCACAAATTGATTAAGTACCACCCACAGAGTTTTAGCTATTTTGCTTGACAGAAAGCAAAGATGAGCAATTATAGTTTGCTGTTTGTGATATCATTTATAAGCTAAATTTAATTTTCCACTGAACATCCGCTTCGTAATGTCATGGTAATAACTTCCTATTGATTAATTAAATTTCTTCCTTCTCCTCCTTATTTGTAACTCGCATGAAGTTGCCCAAATGTGAGTCCATTTTATTACTAACGGGCTGTGAATGGAGACACTGTACACATTTTAATTTTCTTTTTAGCTTTGCTCAGAAGGAACAATTTAAAATTGATTGCCTTATTCAAATTTATTCTCTCAAAATAAGCTATAGCTCTGAAGTCTTTCAGAAGAGTTTGGTTTTTTGAATTATGAGGCATTTTTACTACATTGCTGGCAACATATAGAATTGTTGTTTATGAATTGGTAGTATTTAAAGTTCAGAAAGGGGCTAATTTGAAGGGAAGAGAACATCTAGTTCTTGAAACATTATGTAAAATAGGCTCTTGGGTAGAAATAGTTTCATTAAAAAGAACTTTTATAAAAAAGATGATGCTGAATGAAATTGGTGGGCATGAACTGATTGTATCCAAAAGTAAAGAGAATCTACCAAGACTAGTGGCACTCCTATTTATAACAAGGCATTTGAGTGTTGCATTAGATTTCAGCAGTTTCAGACCCTTCACTGAGCTGGAGGAGATCGTAAATTTAGACACTAAGAAAGGTTAAAATATAAAGAAGGCACCACAAGGATAGAGCAGCATATTTGATGTCTGACAATGCTTTAAAATTTCTACAAATTTCCGGAATATGATAAAAGTTGAAAATTTGAAACTGTCTCATTTAATTTCTCATACTGATTTTGAAAATTCAATTATTTGCATATCTGTGTTTGATCCTTTCAGATTTGACAAACATCAAGACATTTGCTTTATTTATATAAGCACTTTCATGTCCCATGGTCCTTATATGACTTTGAGTATGTAACAGAAGGATCTCAATTTCCTGCTTAACTCACTAAATTACAAGAAGATTTTTCCAGTACTCTGACTTGGCAGTGTAGGTGGCAATTTACTGAGATACAAAGCTTTTTTCACAGCCTATTTATCTGATATGTTGTATTTTGGATCAATTTTATTGTAAGAAAAAAATGTTTGGTGAGATTTTTAGTAGTTTAGCATTTGCTCTATTTACCTGAATTGACAGCTTTCCTTCTTGAGTTGGAAGAATCTATTTAGGTTGGCTTTAATACCAAAATTTGTAATTGCTTTGTGAAAGCTAAAACTGAAATCTCTACTTTATTTTCAGTCTGAAGTACAGCAGGCTTGTTTGAAAAGAAACTGAGGAGCACCAGTGTCAGAGCAGAACTGTTTTTAGAAGAACTTGTCAATGTCTAATAACCTCATTGTTTTCCTCTTCTGCATTAATTTAATTTTAAATCCTAGACCTTCAAATCACAGACAGCAATTTTTGAGTTCCATTGAAAGTTAAATCTATTTTTTATTATTTTTAAGTACTTGAAAATTAATAGATTATCTGTAGGACACTGAACTTGCAAGGCAGTGTGCTTTTAAGCAAAGTCAGAGACTATCAGTTGAAGTTTCCAGTTACATCTCTTCTGGCTGTGTTGTTTAATTACTTGCATCATTCAGACGGTGAGAAAATGAATGCACTTCTCGAAACGTTAGTACAAGTAGCTTTGTTAACGTTAGACAACCTACACTGTGTTTATTTCCAATGACCTTATTGATTTTGGTGTCTGGGAAGACACGGGTTTCAGCCTGGGTCCTTCTTGCACTTCTGGAACTCATCCTTTTTCGGAGCTAAGGAGTGTGAACTTGTAGAGCTAACTTAACCTCAGCTGGGAAACTGGCAAATGTTTTCCTGAGGCTTTAAGGAAGTTAATTACTTCTGAGACCCCTAACTCTTCATTAGGTTTGATTAAAATCAGTAAAAGGTGCCAAAAATTTCAGAGGACACATACAGGTGTCTACAAAGAATAATTGCATAAGCTTTGCAAATTCTTCCTATACCAACTGTATGGTTTTCACTGACACTTTTAACTTCTCTCATTGACTGCCTTCATTCCATAAGGTGTGTGAAACCGGGCAGGTTTACTGCTGCCAGGCAGAACATGTAATGCTGGAGTTTGGGTTTTCCTGCAACATGTCCCAGCTACCCCGACTTGAGTTTTCATGCAATTTGTTGCAACTTCATCAGTGAGCCCTCTACCTCCCTGTCAAATTTGGCTAATCCTGGATGAGTTTTGGAAGCTTTTGGGCAAGCAGTCACAATTTACAGACAGAAGCAAGGTCTCTGCTCTCATTGTCTTTCTACAGAAATCTCAGTAAGTCTTGTAACAGACTCTCCTGTTGTAGTTAACTACAAGTATGTTCTTCATAATGTGATTGGTTGTAATGCAAGAATTCTTTAATCTATGGCAATATTTTTTTCTTTAACATTTCTATGCCAAGTTGAGCTTAATCTTTTCCGTGTTAATCAGCATTTGAGACTACCTCCATCTTGTGATTTTAGTAAGTGTGCCAAAAAGCTTCCATTAATCCTGTTTCCCAAGGACCTCAGATATAACTTGGCAAGTCAGAAATAACACAGTGAATTTGAACTCCTCTAGGATTGAATTAATGGTATCTCATATAACGAAATCTGCAAAGGGAAGATATGGACAGTCTTAAGATGCAATAGTCCTATATGCTTCATGCTCATCTGAAAGTGCATGGGGTATACTAAGCCAGAATATTCTGAGATATTTGAAACACTTTTTTTTGAGGATTCCTAATACATTAAGGCAAGAAACTAAAGCAAAGTAAAATTTAGTAGGAAAATTTGTTTTCTGCCTGCCTTGTCCAAAAATCAAACCATTTGTATTCTATTTCATTTTGTGCTAACAAGTGACCCCTTCGCAATGTACAATTCTTTGGAATAATTTGAAGTTGATATCACAAAATTTTTCATATTG
Source organism: Eurypyga helias (assembly GCF_000690775.1). Classification (NCBI taxonomy): domain Eukaryota; kingdom Metazoa; phylum Chordata; class Aves; order Eurypygiformes; family Eurypygidae; genus Eurypyga; species Eurypyga helias. Next base: position 36,303 of record NW_010235662.1, read on the forward strand.
AGAGGAAATTGAAATTCATGGTATCGGACAGAAAGATGCAATTAAACCATCTAGTGAGGAGCGGGGCAAATTCTGGGTTCAAATCCTTTCTTCTGTGGAGTTTTTATTAATGTTATCCCCTTATATAAAAAATATAAAACCTCTCATGGGAACTAGACTTGCCTGCTCCTGACTGAGCATCCTAATCACTGAACTACAACTTTGTTGACCAGTGGCAAAACTCAAACATTATGACTGGAGAGAGTAACCTTTCTTCCACGGTTCTGTGACTTTAAAAGGCAACAGCCTGGCTGACAAAGCATTACACTATGAGCCGTGAGTTTAAATAGCCTTAGACGGAGAAGGCCAGGTCTCTGTAGTCCTATGCAAATGTTGTAACCATTAGGACATTCTGTAGAATAGCATCTAATTTTAATGTTTGAAATCTGTAGTTTGAAGTCTAGCACACTTTTATTTTTTGACACGACCCAGTATCAATACAAATCACTGATGGATATCAGTATTAGTGGCATCAGACCTTTATTACTTGACATGCTTAGTTCATTTGCATAAATCAGTCACCAAGCACAGAAAAGAGGGCTGAAAGGGAACTGGAGGTATATCTTAGTTCATTTATCTGTTTCTTTCATCATAATGAAAGAATTGAAAGTGACATATCATGAAATAACCATGGTACTATCAAATCTTGAGAAGGGTTCCTTGTGGTTTTGTAGAGTTGTAAGTTAAGGCCTGAAGTATGTGCATGCCCCTATCCCTGCCAACCCCATGCTTTGCACTTCATGAGTTCTTGCTTGGGGGCTGAGACCTGTCTTTGCAGAACTTAAATGCATGGCGGGGCTTTTAACCCAGAGAGGATGGTGAGACATTCTTCTTTTAGCTCCTTTTCCTAAGATACAAAACCCTTTTACCACACCATAGTCTGCTTTTGGCCATTCCCCTCCCTAGACCCACAGTCTTCTACTGACTCTGTGTGACATTTTTGGGTTGCTCTTGTGCTTTGCTGGTAAAGAGAAAAGCCCTTCCAGATAAGCGGTGAACACAACCTGTCTCTTGCTTAGTTTTCTCTCATTGATGTAGATAGCATGACCCCAGCACTTAGGGAGGAAAAGATTTTGGAGAATCAGCAATAGTGAGTCCAGAGAACAAAGCATGTTAGCTGGTCAGGACTGTGCAGAACGGCACTGAGGACACAGCAGTACTATTGTGGATAATGCAGCATAGAAGTTCCTGGTAATATTGATACGATTTAGGATTACTTCCCTTTAAAATCCTGACATTATCTTAGTAGTATTTAATCCATCACTCTGATCCTACCTGATTCAAAGGCAGGGTCAACTACACACACATCATTCTTGACAGAAACTCATCAGCACGCCTAGGTAATTTTGTAAAGGTTTGTCACTAATTCTGCCTGGCAATTTACATTCTCCAAGATTATTTTATGGACTTAGGAGTGGGGTTTTCTTTGTTGTTATTTTGTTTTGGTTTTTTTATGGCTGACAATGATTTTAAGACTCTCTTGAAAAATCTGTTCTTTTTTACAACATAAATATATCTTGGGTACATTGTAAATATTGTGTATTTTAAATACATCGGGTAAGACCAAAATTTCCCCTTTGCATAGCTAATGACTATTTTCATCAGTTGTCAATACATTTCAGATAAACAGTTAATTTGCAACCATTTAAAAGTTTTGTTTTGTATATATTGTGGATCTTGGAAATAGAGATAATGAAACTGCACTACCTCCCTTTATTTTAGTGTAAAAATAAACCAAAATAATCTGAAATTATAAGTTTTCAATGAAATCTCAAGAAGTCATTTATAAATCAGGTAATGTTGTTATGAAGGACCTTCTAATGAATTAGTGATGATGTAAAATTTTGTGACTTGACAAGGCACAAACAAAACCAGAAGTGATTGGGAAGATCATGCTCTTTCACTTACCCTGAAGCAATATTTATACGTCAGAGTTATTTCTCTCTTTGCATTTTCTCTCTTTGGGTCTTTCCTGTTGTTGCCTCCTCCCATTTTATGAAGGAATCATTTTCTCAAAAAGTAATGCCACTGAATAAACAACTCAACTTTTTTTTTTTAAATCTGAAAGAAGAGATTGGTTCATACTAAATGAAGGTTTCATACTGTGAAGTTGGAAGGAACCCTTGTGATCATCTAGTCACGTATGGATTTTTCATCCATAAGACTGCTGTGAATTCCTTTGTGACCTCGAGCTATCTTTTGGAAGAAAACTCCAGTCAGCAGTAGTATTTATTCCAGCTTTAATTCAAGCTCCAGTAGTACAGCATGTAGTTCCACAGTCATATGTACCTGAAACATGTACCTAAAGACTGCTGAGATTGCTTATTGCCTCATCCATCACAGCTGAAATTCTCTCTTAGGTCAGGACAAACTGAAGTGTTATGAATTGGACTGGATACAAGAAGCAAATCTTAAGGCCCCTGTGTGTGTATATATGTGTAAATAGACTTCTTTTTTTTTTATTATTTTTTTCAATAAAACCCAGACTTTTCTGCTTATCTACTTTCATGGTTCCAATTAAATGAAGACAAAGACAACTGAATCTTCAAATGGTGTTTCTGTATTCAAGGATGATGTCAGCAGTGAAGATCTGCGGTATCCCCCTGCTTCAGTCTTGGCAACAAGTTCAAAAAGGAAGTCAGAGAATGAGAGCAAATCAGCTGTGCATAATATGGACAAGCAAACAGGCATCTCCCCCTCCCTGGGTAATGCGTTGGAGCGCATTGTGGAGCAGCTGGACGTTTTAACTCTAGTGAGTATGCAAAAACACATAACACTTGCAGTGGAAAATGATAATGCTGTCAGTGGGGAAAAAAAAAACCAGGAACTATGTTCACAAGTCAGAATATTGAAGTCTATGGGATTATTTTGAGTAGTTGTATAGTCAAGTGACTTTTGGGGTTTTTTTTCCTTTCAGCAAATATTAATTGCTTGTATGGTGTTTGCTAAAGTGAAAGCTTCCTGCTACATAACCCTAAAGATAATTGTTGTATTTTTAATTCCGGAGGACAACAGTCACTCTTTTTCAGAAGTGAGATCTAGCGTAGGTCTATCTTTGCCAGAAGCCAGTTGTTTAGCAGAGACTGTCAAATCCCAGTTTGTACAGTCAGGCATTAGTGGAGGATGAACAAAGTAAATTGGCAACGTACCATTAAAGGCCTTTTCAAACTTAGTGTTCAAGGTGTTGCTTTAGGTAGGACTCTAAGCAGTGGAATAACTCCCAGTGTCACTGAAACTGCACAAATACTAGTCTCAGTTATTCCGAGTCACTTAGTTGCAAATGTCCAATACTTCTTTTTAGTAATCCAGATTTAGCCAGTCGTTTTAAAATACTACTCTGTAGTCCGTAATATATTAACGTTAAACCAAATCAAAAGGGAGTGGCCAAGGGTTATTTTTCTGCATTCTTTTGCAATATATATATGTTAACCCAAGAAATAAGTGTTGGGAAGTATGGAGTCAAGTCATAAGTTAAATGTTATTTTTGTAGTAAATTGGATTAAAAAGAAACTGCCAGCCTGTGTCCAGAAACCTACCTGCTCTGATGAAGATAATCTCTTGTGAATGCCATATAAGAGTATATTTTTTTCTCGCTTCCTTTTTTGGGGGATACCTTAAAGCTTCTTTTAGGCTTTAAGAAATATTTTTTGGAAGATATTCTTTGGGGTCACCAGTAATCACTGCTTTTCTATTGAAATATGGATGCAACTTTCGCATAGTGTTTCAGAGTAATTTATATATGCACATACATATTTTAGAGAAATATTTAGTGAAAACAATTTTAAACCTTTAGACAATCCCCACAGATACTAAGCCATTATTTTTAAAAACAGTTGTAAATAGTGGCATAGCTAAGGAAAAGCCATCTTTGGACATTTTTTTCCTGATGAGCTAAAATTATTTTCATTATACTACTACATTGCACACTTTTATAATACTGTGTAATATGCAAAAAAAAAAAAAAAGAAATTACTGTCCTCTTTATGCAGACTATTTCAATCCTGGAAGAACGTCTGACTTTGACTGAAGATAAATTGAAAGAATGCTTAGAAAATCAGCAAAAAATGTTACTTGAGGAAAGACAGGAAGAATAAAAGATGAAAACGAGCTGTATTGATGAATATGTTTCATATATTCACAAGGAAATAATAAACGTTACTTCATTGGATTTTGGTGTAAGCAAAAAAATCTTCCTTTTTTAACAAGCCACTGTAATAAATTAAGAAAAAAAACCCCAACATATTTCAAACATTGGTAGCAAGCAGATATTGTGGTTATGTAATTTAATAAAGTGTAGAACAGCCAAAACTAATGTTTTTCTAAAATCATTCCCATTGAACATTACAGAATTCTTATTTTGACCTAATAAGATCTTTGCATACAACTAAACAACAAACTACATAATCTTAGATGAATAGCAATTATTATGGAAGTGCACTTTTTAACTCAGGTAAGGATTGTGAAAGTAATTTTCTTTGTGCTAAGGCAGCATTACCCAAGCACCTAAATTAAGACAGACCTAATTAGCCCTAGCTCTGAAAATGCCAGAGGTTTTCTTTGTCCTTTACATACTCTCAAATATTTTACCAAAAAGTAGAGACAGTGACTCTGTCTTCTAAACATTTTAGTGATGATTGTGAGAAGATGTAGTGTAAAAACTTTGTTACAAATATAAAAATGAGGTCACTTAAAACTTTGAAACTCTAATTGCATCTGTGTGAATTCAGCTACAAAACTCAAGCAGTTGAGCCCTTCTGCTTCTCATCCCCATCAAAATTCATTTTTCATATTTATAAAAAATAATCAGCTTCATATTTCTGAGGAGCCAAACACGAAGTGATGCAAAATCAATATATCATAAATACAAAAGATTCTCATCCTCCAGGGTGCTCAAGCTTTGCATGACATAAATAAATGTCCCCCATCAGTTAATGGGTTATGAATGAAGCCATAAATCAGGAAAGACTATCCAATGGATGATGCTTTTGGTTTAATTTTTAATAAAAATGCCATTTTCAGAAAGATGATTGTAGGTTTTGTTTTTTAATAGAAAACATCTATGCTTCTTTATGGGTGCCTATTATTTTTTTTTAATGGTAGTTGCTGAACACCTGTTGTAAATCCACAATCAAAACTGGGTAGTCACCCATTTCTACAACTTCACCTTTTGTATGTTGAAAAAGAGGACACTTGAGCTGGGGGGAGCATTTGAATCCAATTCTGCACCTGACTGTATACAGATAAAGCCCATTTCCCAGACCAAACCTCACTAACGTCAACAGAGTTCAGCTGAAGTACAGGAACTCGCTGTGCAAATACTATTGTGGACTGAGCCAAAGCAATGAGCAGTCAATTTTTCTGTTAGAACTTTTCATTTTCTCTTATGGTAATCGCATTCTGATAGCCGGACATCACCTTATTGCTTAGTGAACTCCAAATTTTACCGAAATGTACTACATATTTTCAGTTCAGTATGAAGTAGTATTGTTTATTGGGAAGAAGCAGTCTGCTATAACAATTTCAGGTGCAACTATTTGTATGCAACCTCCTAGCCACAGATTTTTTTGTGAAAGGATGGTCTTGCATATTCCAATGTAAACAGCCTGACCTTTGCTTATGCATTTTTTTTATAATGCTATATAATACATAGTTATGTAAATACTGTCTTTTAGGTCAGATGTACTTTGCTTTATGCACTTGCAGATACTGTTGTGGTGTTTGCCTTTTCTTGGCTCCATTAGAAGACACAACGCCATGTAGCTATTTAAATTCTTTGCTTGTTTCTTGTTTTCTCTGAGTGGAACCTATATATGTATAAATATGGTTTTATAATGTAGGTTTTGTTTGTTAAACAATCCCCAAAAGCTTATCAACAAGATTTGGAAATTTCTTTTACTTCTGTATTTTTTAATAAAATCTCCTCTGAAATTTTCCTTTCTGATTTAGCTCCTAGCACTAATCCTTCCTTTTCAGTACCTATTATCTGGAGCATTTACTGCTTAATTCAGTTTATTCCTCTCCTGTTTGTGAGTCTGGTGAACTAACCTGTCCAAATTAAGATATGTTCTTGTCGTTCTATCAGGTGGTCTGTTGATACTGAAACTCAACATGCATGACACTTCAGAGGTCTGTATCACAAGAGGTGGTTGGTTGAGAACAAGGTGGAGGTATTTTCTTCAACTGTGATGGCTTCCTAAAACGCACCCAGCTAATGTGATGTTTCTTTTTAAAGAAACACTGATGTGGGCTAGTTATCTCACTCTCTTGATCCATATAATTTCAAATAAAGCTATGGAATAGAAAAAATTCCTTTAAAAGCACCTGAAGAGGCTGGTTAAACTCTCAGAAGCATTTAGTCGAGGGTGCTCTGGCAAATAACTGGCGACTTGACTAATTTGAATGATCTTACAGAGCTAGAGGGAAAGGGTTGCTGTTTAGCCTTAGCTGTACTTCTGCACCACGTGAAAAAATAATTGCACAGGCCTTTAAATGATTATGGAAAGTATAGCTGTGTTGTGGACTGCAGTGAGGTACTGAAAAGCCATATTTGTCCTAAACAAGCAGAACCACGTACCTGGTGCAGTCCAGCTTTCCTCAAGCAAAGTTCTCTCTCTGATGGTAAATGCAAGTAGGCCGCCCTGTTGGAGAAAGACTGCTTCAAGCATCCAGGCCAGCTACTGCAAAGATGGATCAATTCCTTGTTAAAAAAAATAATACTGCTATCTGAATAACATCAGTAGATCCTCATGGTTTGGAGGGTGGAGAGAGAGCAGAGATGGCAGGAGGAATAACCTCTCCTGCCCCTCTTCCTGGGAGACTGTCTCTGGAGGACCCCAACTTCAGGTTCCTGAAGTGTGGAAGAGTTCTGCAGTAGCTCAGCAACTCCTCGTGTGTCCTTCTGCAGGCATTTTGAAACAAAAATGCTCTTCCAAGTTCAAAGAAATGCTGTCAATTACTACTGGGTCTTAAATTTTGTTTGTAATTCCCACCAAAGCTTAGTGGAATTTTAATGGAGTTTTTATCTTGGGCATTACATAAAGCATGATGTTGAGGCAATTAAGGTATTTTTCTCATTTTTTCGTTTTGGATGGCAATACCCACTTCCTCTGGGAGCAGGTTTAGAGGTTCCTGATTGTCACCCTGGGTGCAGGCACCGAATGTTGCAGCATTGGATCTTAAGGCAACTTCACTTTTTCTGTTGATCTGAACATAGAAGTTTTCAAATACCAGGGCAAAATCATACTGAGATATCAGTTTGTGCCAATCCATTGTGATTTGTGCACCAACCAGACAACTCAATCGGTATTCTGGGTTTTTTCTATTGTGGGGTGGGTTTTTCCTTTTTTTTTTTTTGTTTGTTTTGTTTTGTGGGGGTTGGTTGGTTGTTCTTAAGCACACCACTATATTCTCAAAAAATCCCAAGTATTTACTTTTTACTATTGCTGACATATTTTTACTAAACTTATGATTTTGGAAAACCAGTTCCTGGAGGCAAATGTATCTGAACAACTTCATTTCAGGAGGGTTGTTGTTTCTTGCTTTTACACATTTAAGGTAAGAATATATTGTTTCATTATCTTTACTGTGAGAAACTCAAACTGTAGTTTTAAATTTTAATTAAATTAATCTGGCTGGAGAAATTGTCGTAGAATAGGTTCTCTTTGCCATTTTAGGATGGCCTGAACAGGTCTCTGTAGCATGAGGGTTTAGAGAAATACAACTTTCCACCTTCATTTACTTATATTTATTTAAAT
>NW_010235662.1:44122-77023 GCF_000690775.1 Eurypyga helias
TATGCTGTAGAATTTTTAGCGTAAACAAGGGGGGTTTTTTGTTCCTAAAAGTCTTATTACAGTGCTGCTGAGTTGTTTTCATTGCCATATGACAGCACAAAAACACTCTTGATTTTTCTCCTGAGTGATGGTAGCTGGGATGTGAATGTATTTCCAAGGACATAGCTTTATATAACCTGTTTACCTTGTAAGACTTGTAAAAATCAGAAATTCTGTGCTCTCTGCCCCAAACAATTAATGAATATGTATGTTCACACTGGATCCAGGAACAGTATGTTTTTTGTCAGAGTGCCCCTCAGGGACTTTTGCACGCTTCGGATGCATAATACAATTGAAGCTGTTTCTTTGTGGGAAAATAGGTTAATGACTTGCCAAAAGGCAGATGTTAATTGGAAAAAGTGCATACAAGTCCTTTTCTCTACAATGTATATGGGTTGCATTTGTTATGACTTGCATCCAGGAACAGGTGCAATTTCAATTGACTCAGCTAACGGATGCGCTGAGTGCACTCCTCACCGATCTCACCGGAAATTTTAAATCCAGCAGAAAAAACTGAGTTTCTGAACTAGTCAGTGAGTGATAAGCTGCGCTTGTTACCTGTTACAGGGCATATTTATAAATTAGTATTGTACTTAAATGTCTTAATAACGTGAAAATAAGGTCTTTGGATACTTACTGTTACTGAAGAATTTTACTGGCGAGCACTGAGGAATTCTATACGAGGGAAAACCTGTCATCCCTTCCAAAACATTTCTTTTGTAAGAGAGTCAGCAGTTCTAGACAAGGTACCACCAGTGTATTTGTAAATGCAACGTAAAGCACAAAAAAGCGCTTATTTTCGCTAACACGTTTCCTGCCACAAAGCTACGCAATCAGATTAAGGTCTTCACCTTGCGTCGCTTCATTTTTCCTTGTCTTCAGAAAAAGTCAGTAAGACAAGTGGAAAAAACACCCATCTGGGTGTGTCAGGGTGAGAAGAACTGCTGTTTTGTACTTCGATAGTTTGATTCCAAGGGTCTCTGGGAATTTCTGAGCTGCTTACACAAGTCCACTGGTGGTTTGGATCCATGTGCCTAACCTCATCCTTCAGTAGTCCCTCTCACCTGGGTAGGGCTGAATGTAAGGTTTGGCTGTCTGCGAAGCAGCGATGGACTAGACCAGTGCGGGAACATGTAGTTCAGGAATCCCCCAGGAGCTTTGTCATTACTGCAAGTACTGAGTCTGCTGGTGAGCGGGGTCACACAATTTTCCCACGCCTGTAGCAGGGACCTGGGCATCAGAGGGCTCAGTGCACTTGCAGAGGCAGGAGTGGGCTGAGAAGAAATGCTGAGGGTCTCAGTAGCATCTGAATATAATATTCTGCAACTCACGAGTAGTAGGTAGGTGTGTAAGTCCCTTTATGGCCCATGCCCTTACAGACCTGGATAAAACCGAGGGGTCCAACTTCTCTTCAAAGCTGCTAAAGAGGAAGCAATTGCTAGAAGAGAAGAAGAAAAGACAACGATTAGCATCTTTTATCCTTTTGTGCTTTGTATTGTAATGTAATAGTGCTTCTGTCTGAAGTTTTTACCTTCTCCTAATCCCCAGAGGAAAGCTCTGCTCTTTTTAGAGAGAGAAAACCTCAGGGCAAGGAGAAAGTAGCAGGAACTGCCTGTCTCTGCTGCCCGGTGTCACTGAAGCCTTTTCTGGGCACCGTGACGGAAGCCAAAGGCTTACAGCACTTCTTCCAGCACCTGCATCTAATGTCAATTCTGTCATAAGATTCAGAAGAAGCTTTATAAGATTCACAAGCAAAGCATGTTTGCAGCAGTCTGCTGTTTACTGAGACTTTCTGAACAAGTGTCATAAGAGACAGAAGTGTGGGGAGGTCGAAGCAATAAAGTCCTTTCTCTGATTTCTTCTAAGAAAGACTCAGGTGAGCCATGTGCACAGGGTCCTGTTGCTTCGTGCTGCGTTCATCTCGCCCATCTCAAAAAGAAACATTTACGATGCAATGCTCTTGGGTGGTGAAAAGGACAGAACTCTCCCGGCAGCAATTCATCCTCATGAGAGCACTTGTCGAACATTTTTTAATCGTTCTTTTTATTACTATTTTCACACTAGGATACATGATGGGAGTACAGGACCCAGCATGTTTGCTAGAGCCTACAAAGAGCAACTTGAAAGGGAAAGACAAGACAGTTGCTGAGGGTTTCTCACCATGTCCAGGTTCTGCACAGATTAGTGGGTGTATTCTGTTAAAATTACATGATGCTACACCTGAAAATTGATGTTGCAGGCAAAAGCAGGGCTTAGGTCTTAATCTGTAAGATTTGAAAGCCCCTGTACTCCACAAAACCAACTTTCACTTCTAAGAAAATGTTATAAATGTAATAAAATGCCACTAACTTTTCAGTTAAGCAGTGAGTGTAATCGGGCAAAGCATAGCAGATTATAACATTTAATTGTACGTAAGCGCACTGAGTGGTTTTGCTCTGTGCTGATGTCTCTCTACAGCTTCATTGCTAAAACACTGTGAGCTTTTGTGCAGCTTCTGCAATCTATTCAGTATAGACCTAGCCTATAAATAGCCACATTATTGAAAGACTGTGAGAGGTTCATTAGAGAAGCTCTGACAGCCTTGTTCGAGACAGGGCTGATATACAGTACCACTCCAAGTTAGCAAGGAGTTTCAGCATGTGGGTAACACTAAGCACCAAGCTGGGCTTTTGACCATGCGGCAGAGTAGATGCCACTCCAGTCACCCCCTCAATCACCCCGCCTGCAGACTCTCACAAAGTACACCACAATTCTTGCCGGCTCCGGGCACAGGGATTTCTTTCCAAATGAAAAGCCCAGCATGTGGGAGCTCGTGGTCACGCCTATCTTGTCCCAGCCCAGAGCCAGGATGCAGCCAGGGCGTATGCCGGGTGCCGGGACCACAGGACATCCTGCCCAGTGTACCTACCCGCCAGCGCAGACGCAGCCAGGGGGATTAGTCATCTCAAAATCACACACAAGCATAAGCACTTTGCTGACTCAATAGGAAGTTGCTGGCTGAAATCAGTGGGACTTCTCACATGATGGAAGGTACGTGCTGAAAATGTCTTAATCTTGTGCACTGTGTTCACATCACTGGGGGGCAAAGAAAGAAAATTTGAATAGCATCTGATGGCTGTTTTCTTTCAAAGGTACAAGGAAAACAAATATAGCCGTTATAACTTGAGCTGCTGGTTAGTTTAAATGGGTACCTTGTTATTTCTTTCACACCTATCTGAATTAGAGGCTCCCACTTCTGGCCCTCGAGCTCAGGTAAATGAAGAGTGTGCAGGACTAAGCCCCCACCCCGTTTGTATGCAGACCTTATCCTGTGGCCTTTTAGGTACCCCTTTGGAATAGAAGCAAGAATGAGAGAGGTTTCCAGTAATTATTCAAAACCATGAAAGAGGAAATATCCCTCATTTTGTCTTTCTTCTTGTAAAAGAAAAATGCTTTCAGCTGTTCAGATATTCCAAGTTGTGTGTGTGTTTTCCACAGTTCTCTCTTTTCTCTAAATGATCAAGTTGGTCATTTCAAAGTGAGAGAGTTATGCCCTCCTTACATAATCTGAGTATTAGGAAGGAATTATCTGTATTTTTTCTGTGTAATGCATTTGGGAGGAATGGGGAGGAATACAAAACTAACAATCTAATATTTCAAAAATGCTATTCAGAGTGAAAAATGGTGAACACAATAAAATGGCTCTATCCTCACCCAGCATCTCACATTTGTGTACACTGTAGGGTAACAAAGCTAAACCTTCAGCACCCATTGTGAAAACAAAACCAGACTAAAATATCCGAGGTCTTATTTTTAAGATTTGACCCACATAAGAAGCCACTTGCAAAACTATATCTAATGTAGCCCGTTAACGTTAGCAGTGACACACCCAGCTTCTTTCTTTCTTTCTCCTTTTTTTTTTTTTTTTTTTAATTTGAGGAATGATTATGCCATAAGAAACACTGGCTGGGAGGTTTCCAACAGCACAGGTTTTTGTCAGAGAATGCTGGTTTGTCATAAGCGACATGTTTCGCAGAAGCGTCTCTGTTTGGATGAACTTCCGATGAAACAGAGGCAGGTTTCCATCACAAGCCCGCCTGATTTCCTGCCAGCTTGCCTGGCAGTTCTCCAGGCTCCACGGCTCTGGGACGGCTCTGGACTAGCTGTGATTCTTCCTGACTTCTTTTTTTGATTTTTTTTTTTTTAAAATTAGAGGGAAAAGGTCTTGGGAAGAATACACATTGGCTCTGCCTGGTTTTTTTCTGATTGTTCAGAAGTAGGCATTTTGCTAACGAGGACATCACACAGCCTAGTCTCTTGGTTTGTTATGTGGGAGACCCAGGGCACTTTTCCTCCCTTCCAGGGAAGCTGCTCAGGTTAAATTGCCCTGGAAGTGAAATATTTTTCATACCACATTGAGTTTCATTTCTGAGCACTTTCAGGGGACCTCCCAATGCCAATGTTGTCTCTTCGTATTTTCTAAAATGCTTAATTGCACTGTGGTCTCTCTGAAGTAGCAGTGCCCTCCAGCATTATCTCCTTCACTCGCTTCTCCCAGGCCAGTTTCTGGTACAGAGGCTGCATCAACCTCTCCAGTGTTCTGGGCATTGTGACGGCTGGAATTGTGGACGTGAGGTGGTTTCTTGGAATGTTAAGCATGGAGATACACTCTAGAAAGCCACTTCAGTGTCCTGCTGCTTGTGCTTTGCCTGCTGCTCCCTGGTTTATCTGCTCCATCTTCACATCTTCTACACAGGCCCTGAGGGCTCAATAGGTGAAGCAAGATGGGGAAGGCAGATGATTTCTCTTTCATTTCAGGGCTTATGCTGTAGGCAGTCAACTTTATCTGCCATTGTACTCCAGACCATCAACCTCTAGCAACATTCTATATGTATTTTTCCTTCAGCCCTTGAGTTTCATCAGGATGTTAGTTGGGTCTGTGTACTTGGGTTAGCTTGGCTTTGAAAAGCATCTGACTGAGAAGAAGCAACATCAAGAAGATCTGGTGATTCAAACTCTGGAGTTAATTGGTGCTACCAAGCAGCAGGATACAGCTGTAAGCATCATTTTAATAATCTCTTCAAGCATTACAGTATCTCTCCTTTTTTTCCACAGGTCTCAGTTTAAATTATATTTTCTCAACCAGGAAACCCATTATATCTGAAAGTGAATTGTCCAAGAGGCTAGCAGAGCCAATGGGATCAGACTAGATTGCTGTCACAGCATGGCCAGGGGCTATAGAAAAAATGAGGAAAGAAAGGGATGTACCCCTGTGTAATTTTTAGGTGATGCTGCAAGCCCTGCCAGACGCTGAAACCTCCAAGGAGAAGTAGAAGCTTTAAGTTTTAGGGGTGTTGGTGGGAAAGGCAATGCCAACAGAAGCTGAATGCAGGCAGAGAGAAAGAGGAGAGGACAAACATGAACACCATTCTGCTTAAGTACAGCCTCTAATAACTAGGTTGAACAATCTTCCTAAATGTACCCACAATCTCTGCCTCCTTCTGCACTAGTATTTCATCCTGTCTATATTGTCTGTCCTACTGTAGCCCATCAGTTCTTTGCTTATCTCTTCCTCTCTCTGTTTTCACCCTCTCTTCTCTCCCGTCCTTTTCCTCTGAAAAAATATTTTGCAGCCTACAATTAGTGCACTTGGCTGAAGTCTTGTTGGGCATATCAGGAAGTTTTCTGGACCAGTCATGGGTGGAGTTTCCCAAAAGCATCAATTTGGTATTAATGTCATATAAACAATGGGTCTGCCAAACACTGAATAGTGTGAGGTAACCTCAAAATGTTGTGCCTCCTTGCAGATTTCCCTCGTGGGTTACCTCACACAACAGAGACACCATGGCCTCCAGAGTCACACAGCAATAAATGAGCACAGGCATAACCTGTGGCCTACACTGGAGGAATCTGCCTCGTTTTGTTCACTCATTTCTTTTGATTGGCCTGACATGTCGGTGCCGATGCTGTTCAGTAGCTGCCTGTCCAAGAGGCCACTAAAGAAGTAATAATGAGTAACACAGAAGTGCAGGCACATTTTAAAAGTTGTGTGTGAATTACCAAGCTCATTTCTGCCAGCTGTCGTGGGATAAGGAGCTGTATAATAATGACATTGTTTGCAGCAGCTATGGGATCGAGTTTGAATCAGTACGTTGTCTGCAAGAGGATTTTAAGTAAATATTACAGTTCATACAGCACTACTATGGCTTGACATACAGAATCAAAGCTCATTTGGGAGCCCTGCTTGGGAAAGCAGTGGGCAAGAGCTCCTGCAATTATTTAAACCATAGACTGAGTGCGCCACAAATAGCCCTCATTTCCTACATTTCCTTTTGTGAGAGGCCGTTCCCACAAATGTCCCAACATTTGAATGAAATTTTCCATCCTAGGTATCCTTTTCAGGATGAAATTTTCCAGAAATTTTCAGCCTTTTTGCAGAATGAGATAATATGTGACCCCTGCTTTGGACCTTTCCTGGGGATCCTCTGGTGTCAGAATGTGCATGGACAGCTGATAGGAGCAAACTGGTGCAGGAGACATTTCTTCTGGCTACGCAGGCAGGCAGTGCACTGAAAGCCATAGGAGAGGATGACCCAGGCCAGACAAACAGCAGGTAGAGTGGGATGGAGACTAGCTCAGTTGCTTCACCTGCTGAAGAGGCTGTGGTCAATGTGGTGAACCTAAAATCATAAAGAAAACACATAAAAAGTAATCTGGAACTGTATGTTAAAATCATTTTACTAAGGCAGCTCTTGAGAATTGAATTTTATCCTTGCATCTGTATCATCAACCTGGCAGCTGTACTCTGTGTAGGAAGCAGTGGGATGGAGCCATGAAAAGGCTGGCAAGGAGGGGGATGTAAAACCCAAAACCTGGAGACTGCGAAGTTATAAGCAAGTGTTTTGAATTTTGGTTGAGATCTGGGAAGTGCTACAAGGGAGAAAGCAAGAGAGTTTGAGGCAAGACACAAATAGTGATGCTGTGATTATAGGTCCAGTCAATAGCTTTTATGTCAATAGGAAGATGAAGAGGAGAGGGAAGGGACTTTATAGGGAAATAGTTCTGCATTAGAATTCTGAAAAGTTGAAATGTGAAGAACTGCAGCTAATGTTGTCTGCTATCCTGCCTAAGAAAAGGGTTCTGCTCTCTAGCTAACCATGGGTTTATGGACCATAGAACATATTTATTTGTTGCTCTTCCTATTCGATTTTATAACGGTGAGCACATCCTTTTGCATTTTTTTAAATCAATTTGATGCTTGCAGATTGATTTGCCACACTAATGTCCTCTCCCTCTCTCGATCCATCCAGCCTCTAATGAACGGTCCGTGCTGCCTTCCTCTCATGTGTTCACAACCCCGCTGACTCCAAGGCATTTTTCAGTCTCCTAAGTACCCTGCAGCATTTTTCCCCTGCCCCCTGCTTGCCGGTGGCACTAGGTAGGCATCACCTTGGCTGCCATGCCTGCTGCTCCATGCCTGTTGAAGGCAGGAGGCCCCACTCTCTTGCTAGATGCTTCCCCGTGTGTATTCCTCAAGCACGGGAAGCTCCATGCCTGGGAAAGGTAGCAAGCTAAGCACAGCATCAATGGGGAATCTAAAAAGTTTGATTTCCTACAAAGCCCAGCACTGCCACTGAGAAGGCTTTACCTCAAGCCGTGTCTACTGCTTCCCAGTTGGCTTCCTCCTGGCGTCCCTGGCACTGGCGCAATGCCTGGCTGCATGGTGATGGGAGACTGGGCTTGCTTCGGAGTGGGCGGCGAGGGTCTGGAGCAGCAGCCTCAGGTGGATGCAAGGGCAAAGAGAAGGGAAACCTGCTCAGTGAACTAGAAATTCCCACACTCTGTTGTCAAACACGCTTGTTCACTGGTGTGGAAAAGGGAAGCTAAGGAGAAGAGAAATGAATTTGAATGCATTTTAATTGGGATTACGGGCATATGGTGTGGTGCCATTTGTTTTCCTCTTCCTGCTCTGCAGTGGGGCTCTAATACCTTCACACATTTGCCTTTATTTGTCATGTCAAAGGGGAGACAGCAAGTGGCTTTTTTCTTTCCCCTCTTTGGACCATGCCAACAGCTCTCTCTTCACCATGAACTTTGCCAAAGGAGCAATCATCATTTTCAGAAAAAGTGCAGCCAGATTGCAAAAACAGATTAAGCGGCTCAGACTTATTTTTATTAAACTTTTCAGCTGCTCCTGGGAGGACCTTTGCTATTTTCCAGCGGCAGAAAGGGATGGATTCAAGGGGTGCGCAGGGACGTGATGGCCACAGTACCACATGCACATAATTCACTGGCAGCTGGATAGTTAGGTTTTATTGTTATGATAGTATATTTAGTGTTTTGTTAAAAGCTACTTAGGGAGCTGTTTCCCTTGTTGCACGGCAGTTTGTTAGCTGTAAGCTTCAGACGTAAGCCTTTAATTATGCCTAGCATCTCCGCAAAAGCAATTTCAGTTCTTTCCCCTGCCTCATGCAGCATCTTGGGACGCTCTGCATTTGAATGTGAGCAAGCTATTGTTTAACATGGCTTTAAATCATTACAGAAATATTCTGTGTCATCCACTGGGAAAGCCTGCTCCCACCTGCCCTGTTCATTTCTCATAGTCACTTTGGGAACCGGGGCCAGCAATCACAGAAATTTTGTTTAAAGGTTAAGCACAGAGTAGCATTACCTTCATACATTCTGCAAGCTAACAACAGGTGAAAGTGTGGCTCAGAAACGTTTAGAGGAATGTAAAGCTTAAGATTGAGCATCTTTCCCAGCCTTCACATAAGTGTCTTCCCATTCATTTTCCAAAACTGTATACAACACAGCATAGGATTTGCGTGGGATTTAGAAGCTAATGCCCACTTAAAATAAAATGTCTCTAGCACGGTTGAAGCCAATATGAATCTCCTCCTGCCTCCCCTGACACAAACACCCTGAGGTGGGCTTCGGCCAGCTCAGTGCCATGGCATACCAGCCTGACCCTAACTCTCAGTCTGTAGCTCCTGAATAAAAGTCAAGACTTTTATTTTCCTTCTGAGAACTATGTGGGGTTTTTTTTTCTGTTAGGACGTAGACTTGCAGAAAAAGTAGAAAACTTTGCCTAATGTTATTCAGTATATCCTGTATTTGATGCTCCTTTTGTCCCAGAGTTTCTGTTTCAAATAATGATGAAAAAGGTTGTATTAAATTTACATCAAAGGAAAGTTGTGGAAGCAGAAACATGAATAACAAACACATGCATAATGTGGTTCTGAACAAAGAAACCTGTGCTGTCAGTGTGGGGATAGGCCATGTGGGAACACATGTATGTCATTGTAGCATATTGCTAACACATGTAGGGGTCAGCCAGATACGTTCAGGGGCAGCTGAGATCCCTGGATGAAGGTAAATTTGATAGAATCTTGTTTGTAGATACTGTGGCAATGACTGCGCTCTACATCTTTATAGAGTGGTTACCACAATCGTTTATGTGCTAGCCTGTACAGGTTTCCATGTACAGGGTGAGCCAAAGGGAGAGTGTGAAGAGTATGTAAGTAGTCAGTGTAAAGATTCACTGAAAAAAAAAATGCAGATGATAATGACATTCTGTAACTGGTTCATACACACCTTTAAAAAGAATGAAAAAATATAGTCATTAAATTGTAATGAATTTCACCCACCCAGATCTCAGACCTCCGAAGCAGTTCTGCATTTTTTCTTCCTCAGCAGCTTGCAGTATTACCAGCTCTTCCAGTGAAACACAGAGCATGGCCAAGGGGCCACGGCTCCCCTTGGAAGTGAGGATGCATTTGCTCAGAGAAACTGGAAGGCTCTGTATTCAGGATCTTAGTTCAGAGCTCTTCGGCAGGAGCTGAGGACATGCTCGCCTTTTGCAAAGGTAATTCAGACTGTTTGTTCTGGAATTGATTTAGTGTTTTATTCTTGTTACGCAGAAATAGATATGCTTGACATTTGTTAGTAATACTCGTGTTTTGGTTTAGCTTTGCCAGGTATTTGTAATCTTTAACAGACACTGTCTATTACTCGGAATACATTTCTGCTTCCTTTTACTAGCAGCTCTGGCCTCTATTCTGTCCTTCAACGTCACCCTCAAACTGAGACACCACTCCACCTGGTCTTTGTCACCAGATTTTCTGAATGTTCAGCACCCATAACACTGCAGCAGATTTTTCAGAAGTGAGCAGCCACCAGCTATGGTAGTACCACATTTTCAAAAGAACATGGTGTACTGCCCCAAATCTGGTCACAGTCATGAATACATAGTGTTTTCCTGCAGAAATTATGGCTCTGATTTTGGGAGTCACCTAATTCTGTGCCCCACAGAGGAGTCTTGGATGGGAGGTGTGCAATCAGGATGAAGATGGCAGGTAATTGCCTGTCAGATGTGGTAATGCTGTTTTGTGATGCCTGTGGGGCTACAGAAGGAAAGAAAAAATAGGAATCCAGGTCTTAGAAAATTATAGTTATGAATAGGAGGAATCCATAAATACAATATGCATTTTATGTTAACAAAATCAGGTGGCTGGCCCACTGCATTCAGAGATTGATGTGAAAATAGTCACTTAAGTTTTGGCACATTATAGCTAAACATACTAGAGCAGGTCTTTAAACCTTGAGCCCCTAAATTACTTTTAATGGATCTCCAAGAAGTACCTAAGGAAACCAAGATTTATATTCATTATGCTAGGATCTTAAATTTCCATTTATATTATCACTGAAAGATGCTTAGAGCTGCACAAATTCAGAACAGTTGAAACAAAATCACTGGAATAGAATTATAATCAACCTTAAAATAGTAGTTTTCAAGACAGTAACCACTGAAGTCAGTTGTAGAAGTAGGTTTCTTGAACTTCTGCCTCAACAAAGGCAGAGCCAAGTGTAAAATAAAATGGATGAAATCACTGAATGTAGGATTGGGGTTACCCGAGGGCCTGTTTGCCCTTCTAATTGACCTTTGAAAAACTATCCTACCTATTTTGGGAGTAGAGTAAATTAAGGCAGTTCACCAATTCTTAGACTGATCCAAACAAATGTTGAAAAGACAAAAAGTTAAGGAGGCAAACAAGCAAACCAGAAGTCCCCAAGCCAAAACCAACCAAGCAACCAAAGGCCCCTGCCAGTCCCATGCGCTAGGCAAGGTCACTGCCTGGGAACGCTCTCCTGGCTCGCAGGCAGGCAGAGCTGCTCCGGCTCAGATGTGATGCAGAAAGACATGACAGCACGGCGACGTAGTGCTGCTGGCGCGTGGGGCTTGGCTGGAGGACGAGCCCTCGCTCGTCAGCTCTACCTCAGAGCATTCCACAGCCCTGCAGTGCAGTAGGTCTCACACTGTGTCCCACCATGTGCACATGGGGCTGCTAAAGCCTTGCCCTGCCAAGGTCAGTGGGAATTTTTGCCACTGACTTTGGTGCAGGCAGGATTTCCCCCCATGGACACACACCTCCTCCCGGATGCACGTGCATGCAAATGTTTGTGTATACACATATGCTTTACAGTACGAAGTACTTACAGGAAGGCATCTTCTCTCTTTACATGTTTTTCTTCAACTTGGTGTTGTGTGAAGTCAGACCCTCGCTGTCACAGACGCGGTTTCTCACAGCTTAATGGTGTTCAAGAGCCCTTCTTGCTCCCAACCGCTGCAATAACAATCAGGCTGGGAGGAAGGGGAAATGAGCAGTGTAGCACATGCTGTACCTTCCAGCCACCAGCTATTGTTAAGAGCACGTTGCTCCAGACAGAGTGGCAGCAAGGCAAGGGGTGGGAAGCAGGTGTAACCTGCCAGGAACACCGGTCTAGCATAAGTCGACTTTTAATTCAGAGGAGCACCCCTCCTTCTCAACTGCCTCTTGCCACCAAATCAAAAGAGGTTTTTACATTCCTATTGCTCAACACTTGAAAGCTTAACAAACGCTTTTATGGCAAACCAAGAGCTTGTTTTGTCATGTCCGCACTTTGGTCATTCATCTGCAAAGTCACTGATCTTTTCTCCTTCAACTCCCTATCATATCATAGCAACAGTTTGGTCTCAGGAAGCATGTTTTCAGACACTTTGCTAGAGCCTGGGTACATTACAGGGGAATCTGAAATCTCTCCTCCTTGCTTGCCCTGCTTGTCCAGCTCATTTTAATTCTACTCTCTTCAGAAAGTGGAAGTCCCACCAGCAGTGGCTGCCCAGGTTTAGGTCACTCTGCTCTTGATCTGCAGCCTTTATTAACACCGTGTTTCCAGATACCTGCCTCTGTTTGCTGAGCACTCACACACCGTGCAATGCAATATAAATGAGCGTGTTCAGCCCAGCTGCCACACCATAAACATGCATGATGGAAGAACATCACATCTATGCCTGCTACTACCCATCAGGATATTACTCTGCTCCCCCTCCTCCACCAAGGCCTGGAGATGAAGTACTGCCTCACATCCCACTCATGCAATGCCTTCCTGGGCTGGCTATTCTCTGTCCAGGATTATCCGTCAGCTGCAGGACACAGGTGTAGGAGGATGCAAGGGAATCAGTGGACCATGAGAAGGCGTGGCATTTTCTGTCCCTTACTAAGCATTTTCTCGACTCGTCACTTATATTTCTTTTCTCCTTATAGTTACTGGTCCTCTTGTACCATAGGATCATTTTTGGGAAAGAAAATTCACCCCTGTCCCCTCCTTGGCCTCATGCAACAGCTCTCGACTCCAGCTGGACTCTGGTTTTCTTCAGGAGTTAGCTCGACACCCTGACAAAGCCTTGAGTGTCTCCCCCAGTGCCTCATCCCTAACCATCTTCCTCCCCTTCCCCAGCTGCTCTTGCAGCACTCGTGGGTGATACTGCCTTGTTCCTGGTAACTTGGTTTATTTGGCTGAGCTGGAATGATGCTGAAAGGCAATGGAAAAAAACCCTCAGAAATGGTCTTTCCCCTAAGGAAAATGCTCCTCTTTAAATAGTTCCTTTGCATTTGGGAGGAAAAATATAGTTTTTATCTCATTAACATATGATTCCCCAGTCATCTGCACTTCTGAGCTCTGTAGCTATTTTATGTTCGTTCCTAATACATATGATTTAACCTGGGCTATAGGAAAAGGACTGGAGACTCTGTATTAGTAATCAGTTCAGCTTTATTTCACTTAGCGTTGACACAGGACAATAACAACTTACAAGCAATTTTGGACAAGACACATCTGTCCCTGCGCTGCAGTGGAGACACATCCGTCTGCGCCCCCGAGAGCTGTCGTTGTGTCCTCATCTATCACTTCCCACTTGTGGCACCACTTCATCTAGTCAACAATAACTTGCCATCTGCACTGCCAAGAAACTCAGAAAGTGTTCTGAATTTCATACCAGGAAAGGCCATAAGGTGCATTGTGCGTGTCAAATGCATCAGCAACTGGTTCTGTGCTACTGCAAATTCTATCCAAAATACATGTGCATACAGTTCTATGTTGTTTGTTGGTTTTCTTTTTCCTGCATTGTTTTTCAGCCCTGGTATCATGTACCCTAATAAATCATTTTACGGTTTGCTTTGCACCTTTCAGCATTGTGTTGCTTATGTCTGATTAAGAAATGAAGACGGGAAGGGGTAAGTAGCCATCCCCATGCGAGACTGGGCTGGCACAGTCCAGGCCACAGCATGTAAACTCAGTGACGCCAAGTCCAATCTCCCCTGTATCATAAGTGCCCTTCTAAGAGTCACAAACTTGCCTAATTCTTACAGAGGTATTATGACACCAGCTGGTCTGCCTGAGCCTGTTTCTATCACAGAGTCCAGGCTGCTGACAAACTGGGGGACAAACTGCCATTAGGATGATGGCTCAAACCAGACGGGATTCCTGGCCTGGGGGAAGCACCACACAGACATGCCTGTCCTGCTTCCCGGGCCAGATGAGACAAGAAGTAGGATGGCTGTGTCCTCGCAGGCCTAAGCCCAAACCCGTCAGCTCTACACAGAGCTGGCTGGGATGGGGATGCTAAACCTCCTGACACAAAAACGGGGCTGGGATGTGGGGCACAGAGACCCCTGCTGCCACCAGTGTGGCTCTGTGGGAGCATGAACCCTACACCTGGGCCAGCTCTTCTTCAAGCCACTGAAGTGCCAGTGCACTGCTCGGCGCTACCAGCCCAGCTCCCAGAGGATGTGTTAGCTGGAGCAGGGAGCCTGCCTGGGGAGTGCTGGCTTGCTGCCACCGCAGCCACCACGTCTCTTCAGAAACTGGAGTGCTGGGAAAGTAAAGTGGCAATACCTAAACCCTCTGTGACAACTAGGAGCAGTGGTACCTGTGTTGTCGGTACTACTTCCATTTCCAGGAGTAGCCAACCTCCTGTAAAGGAAATCCATACGTCCATACATCTAGTACCTGAAGGGCCTACAAGGAAGCTGGGGGGGACTTTTTACAAGAGCCTGTAGTGCCAGGACAAGGGGTAACGTGTTTAAATTGAAAGCAGGGAGGTTTAGATTAGATATCAGGGAGAAATTCTTGATGGAGAGGGTGGTGAGGCACTGGAACAGGTTGCCCAGAGAAGCTGTGGATGCCCCATCCCTGGAAGTCTTCAAGGCCAGGCTGGATGAGGCTTTGAGCAACCTGGTCTAGTGGAAGGGGTCCCTGCCCATGGCAGGGGGGGGGGGAACTGATCCTTAAGGTCCCTTCCGACTCAAACCATTCTGTGATTCTATGATTCTATGATTTTATAATGTTAGGAAAACAGGTGCTTACCACAATAACCCCTGCACTGGCTGCTCCCATCATCATGCCTTGCAACTCAGGTATAACTGATCATAGATGACACGTGTCACTGGAGAGAGGCTTACCCACAGCTCCCATCTTCACAGTATTTATTTTTTTAATTCCTAGTGCTAAATATCATGCTTCAATGTTGGACTCGCTGAAAGCACTTGTGTTTTTGTCATGTTCCATTCTCAGAAGTCAGTGATGACTTCAGAGGGAGCAGCGATGCTGGCTGCTGACTGTCTCTCAGAGTCCTTCTTCACAGAATATTTGAGAATCTAAATGGTCAAAAAATCAAATTTTACTTTAAAAAATCAAATTATCTAAAATAAAAGAAAGTTATCAATTAACATCTTGCTTTTAAGCACTGTTTATGAAGATTAGTAAAACACGTATTTTACAAACCCATTTGTGACGGGATTTCTAATTTGTAGAAAAACTTGACACTACTGTAGCTTGTCTAGATAGAAAGGAGAACGAATTTCAACATGTTGAAAATCCCCCCAAAGTGGAAATTCCCAGTTCTAATTTAATCTGAAGATCACACAAACAACATTTCATATTTTTATGGCAGCAGATCAGAACAGCATCATTCCTTTCTTCCATACGGCGAGGATGATGCAAAATAATATCTGGAGTGAGAAGGAAAAATAATCTGTGGCTAGTTGGAGTACAAAGAAAAAGACGTTTGTTGAAATCTTCTTTTCAGAGTGTCATCCCTCAAAGCTTAGAACCTCTCAGCATGAGTTTGGCTTCAAGTTTTCCAACTTCAGGCTTGCTTCTGCACCACTGACAGCCGAATTCAGGTGTCGAATTTAGGACTGGGCAACCTGCTTTGACTGCCCCTGCTCTGAGCAGGGGGGCTTGGACTGGAGGTCTCCAGAGGTCCCTGCCAGCCTTGGCCTGTTGCTTAGCCACTTTCCCCAAACCCAAATCACAGTCTGCCTCCCCTTTGTTCTCTTCCCCACTGTCTTCTCTCTAGGAGCCACGTCCTTGCAGCCAGCTCGGGGAGCAGTGATGGCCACGACTGTGCCCTGCCAGGGACACTGGCACCAGGCTGCACGTCCTGCTGCCTGACCGGCCCTTGCAAACAGCAGCATCCTCCTGGAAAGAGGGTGGTGTTGTGAAGAGGCTGTGTTTTCACCACCCAAAACAGTGAGATTATTTGCAGCAAAAGACCTGTTTTGAGTGGCCTTTCTGTGTCAGTGTAGAAGGTCTGTGCTTCCAGGCATTTGCAGGGTGCAGAGATGGCAGCCACTGAAGGAGCAATACTTGGCCAAGCTGGAGACCCCATTGGGCAGCACCAAATAGCCGATTATTTCATAGCGCATTAAAGAGTGAATGGCCTAAAAGTTATCCTGCGTTAATGGCATCAATCCTCCATGACTCCCTTCCAAGAGGCTGAGGTGAACAATTCATTTGCAAGAGTTAAAATGTCCTCAGATGCAAATGAAAAACCAAAAAGGCTCATAAGATCCACCATTCAAATAAAAAGTGACAAGCAGAAGCCACTACCTCTTAAGACAGTTATTGGGGGGGAGGGGGGGGGAAATTGCAGAAATCTAAGCAGGCATCCTGAACTCACCATTTTTTAACTTAAATGAAACATTTTTTTCCAAGTTAGATTTCCAGCGATGCTGCTTCTACTGTTGTCCTTTGACAATTTGTGAGATTAATCTGAGACCTGGGACATCTCGCCCAATTTGTATTAATTTTAAGGCAGAGTTCAAAGCATCTCTTGCTTATGGAGATGGAATTAACTTTCCCCCCCCCCCCAATGATGTATTTAAGTATCTTGCACACTTATTTTACAATCTTCTTTAAATTAAGCTGTCATCACCTTGACATGTCTACTTAGAATTAATTTTTCTTAGACCAATATAAATGATATTATGCCTTTGCTTGTCCAAAGAGGACACAAATATCTTGTAAGAATAAAGTTGTCAAGACCCTTTCACAGGCAAGTTCATCTACACCCTGCAAATAGGTCATGTGTTCCATGTTCACAATGAGTTTGGAAGTTATAGAGGCAAACCAAAGTGTCCTGCTATAGCTGTTTGTGTCCTTGTGAGTGTGTGTGTGAGATCAGATAATTAGGTAATCGGTGACAAAGTAGCTGGTATTTCTATCCATCTTGATGGGATAAAAAAATAATTCAGTTTTAATTTCGTTTCCCAGAAATTGGAAATCTCTGTGATCACAGTGTCTACTATGTAATATTTAAGTAGTGCAGTGCTGAAGGACGCTGCAGGCCACAGATAACTATCTATCTGATCCATGTTCAATCACATATGTTAACAGTAGCAAATCACCTTTCATTTATACTAAAGCAAAGGAAAAAAACCCCACATCTGTTATGTAATAAAAAGGCAAATTAATAAAACCCATGGCTAAGGAATTTGGCTCCCTGAGAAAGTAGGTGAACTGATCACAAATTGAAACAAAACAGCTCCTTATCAGGAAGCGTTTTGCATGAGACACAGGGTCCAAAGGGGCATGCAGGGGTAGCTGTCATCCCTGTGACCGGCTGCAGAGCTGGGCCCCCCCGTCTGAGACGCCCCACTTCAGGGCAGCCCCTGCGCCGAGGACCCCGGGCACCCGCCCTCCTCCTAGGTGAGGAGAAGCTGTTCTTTGTCACCCATAAAGCAATACCCAGAAGAGGGTGGAGACTAATGTATTTTCCATTATCTGAAGAGCACACAAACAAGTGTTCCTCTCCTGCTCCCCACACCCAAAAAGGCTGGACCCTCTCTGGAAGGGAGCCTGGTACGGAGGGACAGGGAGGCGCTCCCAAGGCCAGGGCTGGTAAACACCCGCAAGGAGCCAGAAGAGCGCTGAGGCACCGGATGTGCATCACCGGGGATGTAGGGCTGCACCCAGGGAAGATGATCCAGAAGCCTCATTGTAACTCCCATCAGTGCCTGTAAGGCCATAGGTGTCCGCCTGAACTACAGTGTTTTCCACAAGAGCCACAGAAACAGAAACGCTGTGGTCTTTCGGCAAGTGCAGGAGCATCACTGCTGCGGCCAAGCTGACTGCACAGAGCTGCCTGGTAGCAGTGGGGATCAACCTCTGTTCTGAGAGCCCCCACACAAAGCCAAACCACTGACACCAACCTGAGCCACTCGTCTGCCTTTTGGTAGGGACCAGACCTTACATTTGAGAGGATGAATCTTTTACTGTAAGTGGATTTTACAGCCTGCTGAATCTATTTCTGGCCACATGTGAACACGAGCTGCAGTAAGTTGTTATTTCAGTTTCGAGGAAGCGTTTGATTTTGGAGCAGCACCGAGAAGAAACCTGCTGTAAAGGAATCTGCTGTCCCTGGGCCTGATGCTGCAAGCATATCCCGTCACGTTTATTGCTCCGGGTGTCTCACCGATGGTTAACACGGGTTGCAATGGGAAACCTGCTTAGTATTTGAGTCTGCGAATTCTGACAATGAGCAGAAGTTGTCAACATGATCAAACCCAAATATCAATATGCAAATTCCTCAAATTAGTCTTTGATTTCCAAAATATAGCAGTAATAGGGGTTTTTGGACTACGCATTATGGTAAGCTGCCATTACGATTTCAAGATTTTCTTTCTGAGCCATGAAGGCGTGAAAGGCTTGTTTCAAGTACGTGAGAACTAAGATTGCCATGAAATTGCAAGGCTTGAGGAGCTGGGACTTAGTGGAAAACACAACATGTATCATGAGATTCACACCCAAATTGGGAGAGCGAGCCATACTGCAGTGTAACTGCAGCACAGGTGTGCAGAACTGCAGCACCTTTAATTGTCAGAAAATACAGTTATGCAGTAGAAATGTCTCTTAAGCCTGTATTTCATGCAAGTCTGAAACAACACTTCTTTACAGCCACTGAAGCTAGCCAACAAACCCTACAGAGCCTCTCTACCAGGGCCTCCCAGGTACAAAGGCACATGGGAACTAGTAGGCAACTGCCACTCCAAGCTGCATTGAGGCTGTGTTTTCATAGGGAGTTTGTCCTGGGGAATATGAAGAAATCTTTCCCTTCTGTTTCCATATCAGGTTTTCAGATCAGCGCTCTTCCCAGCCTCTCCTCCTCCAGGCTGCTCGCAGTGTGGAGTGCTCTTTTCCTGTTTACCCTTACATCCCTTTTTATTACTAGGTGGGATTATTTTTTTTTAAAGCACACTCAGGCGCCTGCTTGTTTTTTCTAAAGCTCTACGGGGATTTGTTGGCGTCTTTTGCAGCAGGTCATCCTGTTTTCAGACAAAGTTCCTGTCTTGTTAAAAACAATCATTTCTGGATGTCTCTGTGTGGCTCCTGCTTTTAATCATCCTGAGTCCTTGAGCCATGCAATCCGCACTCCAAATATTTAGGTTTTGTTTGTTTGTTTGGGGGAAAAAAAAAAAAGAGAAATAAAAAGGAAGAACATTAGCAAACTGCTGCCCTTCTGCAGGACAGGAGACATCTGCATGCTGCAGTAGCAGAGGCCAGCTGTGCACAGGCAGTGGCACGCTCAGGATAAAGGCTACAACTCGCAGACAAAACCCAGCAATGAGCCCCTTTACCACCACTCAAAATGCCCTTGCTGCTCTGGGCAGAAGCAAGCTGGCTGCAGAGTCTTGGGCAAGTGCTGGCCAGCCCAGCTCCCTGCAGCCACACTCAGCCCCAGGGGCAGACCTGCAGGGCACGGGTACGAAGATGGGATGGGTCAAAGTAGGGCTGGCCCATCTTTTGGGCATAGTCTGCACTCTCAGCACCTAGCCAAAAAAAACTAAGAGTCCTTCTTTCTTGTATAATGGCAATTATTTTCAGAGCAGATCAAGGCTCTGCATGGCTCTCAAGGCCAGGCTGGATGAGGCTTTGAGCAACCTGGTCTAGTGGAAGGTGTCCCTGCCCATGGCAGGGGGGTTGGAACTAGATGATATTTAAGGTCCCTTCCGACCCAAACCATTCCATGGCTTTCAAAGTCACAGATGACCAGTAATAAGGCCAGTATAATGCTATATAACTTGTTGGGTTTTAATTTTACGTTGAGAGAAAAACTCAGGTAACTGTTCATATTTCATCTATTTTAATTCTGTACATGCCCCCTACTACTGCAGCAAGTGCAACTATCCAGAAAGTCCACCCGTGCTGACACCACCTCCTGTGACGAGGGGACAGCTATCGTTTTAATTCCACTGAGGCTGGGACAAATACTTTACACGGCTTTGTTTGAGACAGCGGCACCCTGGTTCCCTTTCTAGCCAGTGGTAGAAGGTATTCTCTGGTGGGGGGCAGCTTGTGTCCCTAAATTAGGATGTCAAAAAAATGTGGAGTCTCTCCTGGACCCTCTCATGAAGGGGGCCAGGGTCCTATCTTTTAAAACTTAGAGGATAGGAATAAACCCTCAATAGCTGGTCAAATAAGAAGCCAAAGTGTTTAACAAGTGTATTTAGTACCCTTCACATATAAATACATGGGGGAAGTCAGTTCACAGGAGATGATATGTCTCTCCATAAGCTGGGACAAGAAGTCAAGTCCCTTTTGTCTAGCCCTGGAGAAAGGTCTTGCTTTCTCTGGCAGGCTGCGATGTTGCCTGCAGTGCTGCAAGAAGGGCTCAGTGGAGCAGACAACTGAATCTCTGAACTCCAGAGCTAGCACTCTCCAGCCTCTTACCTACTTGGAAATGCTGTTATTACAATGGGGGGTGGGGGGCGTGGGGGTGGGAAAGACAAGTTATTCTTCTGGCTGACTCCCAATTGCCACAACAGCAAGGTGCATCTTATAGGGTCATGGGTCACCTCTCTGGAACCCAGGGAAAGCTCACTTTCAAGTGTAACATCCAGGGTTTTGTGTACTGTTATGTTCCAGGAGGTGATGAAACGTGTTTCAAAATATGTATGTTTAAAGGTGCCACGGCCTGCAGCTCCATTAAGAGAAAGGGTCTATTGTGTGCTTCCTGATGCTAAACACTCATGCAAAATGATCATCAATCAAAGTTTCAGGCTTTGGTAAATTTACCCCTGACAGTTCCTATAGGAAGATGTTACACAATCCCTAACCCAAATGCTTTGATCTCCTAAGTCAAAGTCAATATGTCCAGCTGGATAAATAGCATTAAGCTCAGCACTGCTTCCTGTGTAAGTGATAAAAAATTGATAAAATCCTGACTTTCAGAAGCACAGGTGCTTTAAATCAATGGAGTACAGTTCACCAAAGCTATTAATACCAACTCTGGAAGTCCTGACTGGAAGCAAAACGCTTTGAAATTTTCATGCTCCTTAGTTCAGAAATGGAGTTTAAATTAGATCATTTTTAAGCAGCCACAAACACTGAGCCAGTGATACTCAGGACCAGTATCAATCATGACCATACCATTTTCTTAACTGGACCAGAGTCCCAGAGCTGAGATTCAGCCTCCTCCACTGCCAGCCTCCCTGCAGCACAATGGGATTAGTTTTCAAGGATGTGATCACAGTAAGATTTACAGCCTTGTCCCTAGTCCCTGCCCTAACCAGTCCTCTCTTTACACACATTAGATGTGTTTAGACCCCTTTAGGGTCCTACCATTTTTCAAACCCCACTTACTCTCGTTGGACTCTTAATTGAACACGGTGAGAATGCTTCCTCCTCCTCCTCCTCGTACTGTCATGGGCCCACAGCCCCTCTTCCCGGGCAATAGCAGGGCTGGTGGGGTCCAGACAAGTTTCCTTCCCTCCGGCTTACCCACTTCCCAGCATCAATAATATGTTACAGATCCTGTCTTACTGCCCATTCCCTTCCTCCCCCAATAATAATGACATTCTTGAAAGCTTGAGATAAATATCCTGTTACAAAACAGATGATCAGGATGAATATTACTTTTATCCTCTAAGTCACTACTTGTGGGGGAGTGGAGATAGTCTGTTTAGCCATATGGATGGTTTTCAATCATTCACAAATGTCAGTTAGAACAGGGCAAAAAAATTTTTACCACGTGAACTTTGAGTTGCTTCAGCTGAAGTTGATTCTTGGAAGGGAAAACTCACCCTGGTCCAAGGACCACTCCATAGCAAACATAGCCCACATGTTCTTATGAAAGACCAAGAAACATATGGGAAATTTCAGAAGAAGATGGATCTTGTGCTAAGAAAACCCTTGGAGCAAATCTTTGACATAGAGATCTCAGGAATTCATTTTGATTCCTCTGAAATGACATACCCATCTTCTCTCTTCCCAAGAGAGACTGACTTTAGGTTCCTGGAAGTGTTATGTTTTCTAAAAACACCCAATAAATTGCTTCCTAGAAACACTTCTTTGGACCTGGGGGAAGTAAAAGAGTCAGAGAACAAAGTCCTCCCTGACACTTCTCAAGAAGCATTTTGTACTTCCCCCGAAAGTGAACTAGACCATGTCCATGGAGAAGTGTGAGGTGCCCTCTCAGCCAGCAGTAGAAAGGAAAACAGACACCTTGAGTTTCAACAAATGCCTCCGCTGAGCAGATCATGAAGAGCTAAAGAAAGCAGTCTCTGCCTAAGAATACGTCAGCTAAGGCATTTTCTCCTCATGCCAGCAAGAAGAGCTGAGAGACCATGCTTCACGGAGGGTTGTTATATCAGGTTCAGAGGCCCCATTTTGTCTAGACCTTGCTCCTTCCTCCCTGACCTCAGCCATAGTTCACAACTCCACTCTGAGCAAGCAGAAAGTCTCCTGGCTGCTCCCAAACTGGTTCTTGCTCTGAGCGGTGCCCTTAGGCAAAAACAACCTCAGCAAATGCTCAGTTCCCTCCTCGCTGGCCCATGTAAACCTTTTATCAGTGTGCCTCATGACAGAGTGTGTAGGACATGCCAGATGCCTGGGAATTCCTAGCAGGCAAACGCTTCAACCCATCGAGAATGGAGGCAGCTCACAGGTTTTTGGAATCCTGAGTATGAAGGTCAGGTGGGAATTTGGGAGGAAAGCAGCTGAGGAGCACAGGGCTGGAGCTGCACAGATCCACGAGGCAGCTGTTGGCATAGGGGAGGTTTGGGTGTCACCTTCACCAGACTTGTAACCCCTGCTTGGAGCTCACCTTGCCACAGCTGGACCTGATGCCTCTGGCATGTTTTTCCCACCTCATCTTTACTGCCTCTATGGTCAGAAATTCATTTTCCCCTTCTTTCTAAAGGTAATATTCTGAATCTAGCTTAATGGATGATGAGAGCAGCTGATCAATTCCAAGCCCTGAGAATTAAAAGCCCTTGGTTAATTTCTCTGCAATTTTGGCCTCATTTGCCTTCTAAACTAATATGCAATATACTTTTTGCAGGGAATCAGTTGAAAAATCAATATGGGCTATGGTTGTAAGAGGAAAAGGATAATCAACATCATGGGTCCTATTCCAATCACTGCTTTCGCCTTACCACGTCAGATAACCTAGCTTGAAAAACTGATGTAACACCACTCACAGGGAGCTGAGGCACTACACCTAAAACAGTTTTCACAGCACAGACTGCTGTTATTCTAATGGCTATGAATTTTCCTATTGTTGGTTGCTCCTATTTTAATGTTACAGTTGCTATTCATTGTGGAACACATCATAAGAGAACGGGGTCACTTTACCTACAGTTGCCTCGTCACTAAAACCAGAATACCTACCGCTCTATTTGTTTCCAGACCAGTCTCTAGCTCGAGAATACTGATCATCTTACTCGAGATAAAGAGCTTCAAAGTGATTGAATCAAGCAACACTTTCTCAATAGACACAGGTGTGCATCTGACAATTAGCAGATTGCAAGCAGTATTTTCCCATAGCAATATATCTCTTAGCTTTACCAATTACTAATGCAGCATTCCTACATTCACTTTCATAGGTTTTCAGGAAGAATGAAAAAAAAGACCAGCTAACAAAAACCTTCAAAGGAAATCTCCTGTTGTAGTTTCTGAGCTGCCCTGAAGCTGAATGGTGCAGGTAGGTGACCTTAATGTCCACCTGACATAGCAGAGGCATCACGTGTGTTGTTAATGAGTCTCAAAGGAGTGGGAACAATTGTTTTTAAGTAATTAGTCTGTGTCTGAATCTAAGAGAGATTAATTTTATCAGTGAGCATAGAGAGCTCATGGTATGCAAGAACTCATGCTTGTTTGCCTCCAGTTTTCTCTGAGTAGCTACAGGAATCGACACGGTTGGCGGTTGAAAGCGCTGGGCTAGAGTGAAGAGTGCTCTCATCCTGAGCACTCAGTACAGAAGACTCAGTTCCTTTATTTACTTTGCATAAATCCTGGGGAGGAAATATGAGGCACCGAGAGTCTCTTTGTTTTTGCTCATTGGATTTAAGCAATTCCTTCTACACACATCAGAACAATGAATCCCTTCAGTCCACTGGGCTGCGAGTAATATAAGGCCATGGATTCACCCTGCAGATTTCCAGAACTTTCCAAGTTTTGGAGGAGCAATTGGATGATCGCAGTGACTTCAGATTCAAACTTTGAGCCTGCTATTTTCAGAGACAAGTGATAAAATGTACCCCCTTATGCTAAGACTCTGAGCTGGCACCATGTACATATCATTAAGCCAGAACATCCAGGCTGAAGTTGTCTTTGCTAATTAGAAAAAAAACTGGCCAAAAAATATAGTGGTTGGAGCCCAAAGAACACAGGTAATCCCAGTGATTCTTCACCACATACTGTCACTGGTAGAGTCCTCATCTTACATACTTCCAGTCTCGGTAAGGACTTCCTAACACAGCGAACGTGCTGTGTGTGGATAAGCACCCACCCAGCTGGTAGGTTCAGTTCTCCCTCTGAACCCACAGAGCACATAACGGTCCTCTCTGACTGACTTCAGAAAATACACTTTTTTAGGTGAAAAAGAGCCTACAGCCAGTTGTTGACTCTCTGAGAGCCATGGACAAATGCTGTTTTGCTAGACAATCACTCAGGCACGTCAGCTGGATGCCCAGAACCATTCAGAGTTGTGACCTGGCTCATTAATTGTACCATGTAGAAGAAGGGACAGTATAGGAAGGTCATGATCATTTGAAAGATTTCATATTTATACAGATTAAAAAAAAAAAAATCCACTGGCTAGTCTGACTGGCGGGTTTTGGTACCAAAGGCACAACTTGGATCAAATAAAAAAGAAAACAGGAGTTTTTGTTTCTTTCATATTTAATGTTTAGACAGAACTCTTCTCTGAAAATACCATTTGGACACTGACCTAGTGTGACCAGTCTTGATATCTTGCTCTTGGGAAACAAACCAGTTCTCCTTATTTCCCTGTGTAATACATGTTGCAGATGCCTTGTAATTTAATCCACAATACTTCAGTGGGGTATAAAACTTACTTTGAATACAGACCATGAGGCATTTCAAGGGTTAGTTTGGAGGTTGCATTATCATGCTTTAGCCCAAAATCTATATAAGAAAAAAAGTCAGGAAAACTAAAACTCAAAAGAAAAAAAAGAAGAGAAAAAGTGTCAAGGGTGGGTGTGATGATGAAAATGCTGACGGGCCCTTGCATTCAGTGGCAGTAATTAGCTTTACCATAGTAAATTCCAGGCATATGGCATAGCAATTTTCGCACCCTCTTATATGATTTAAAACGGTTCTCACAAATGTTCGTCTCACTGTAACTGTGAAAAATCTCCTGTTTTCTCAAGAATAAAAACGCTCCAATATCTTGCCCTGACAACTGATGCTTAAAAAAATGCCCCCCAAATCCAGTTAAGGCAATGATGTGTGTTTAATGCAAGAGAAAAACAATTAGTATATTTTTGACTGAAAAGAACTCAGTTAAGCTGCCAGAAATGTCAAAAGTTTCTCGCTACCCTGACACTTACGTAATTGTTCTGCAAACACCCACACACCGGAATAGACCTACTCCACCAAAAATTGCAGGGCTGACTCACCGAGCGTTCCTCTACGTATCTGAAGACCTAACCATCTAGGATACATCATCTATAGCGTAATTCTAATGTGATTTCCCTGAGTCAATAAAGTTACACTTCACTCAGGAAGAAAAAAAAGGATAATCTTTGGGATCCTGCCCACCCATCACAGAGGAAGCAGCCAAGTATGGCAGCACTGCGGAGGATATCTGCTCTCCAAAAACCTGCCTGAGCCCCATATAAGGGCAGAGCTGGGATTTGATGTGACTGGCTGTGGCTGTCTTATGGATTCTCCTTGCTGAAACAAGATACAGAAGCGACTGTATCTACAACTTACTCAGTTTTGACCTCTGTGCTGAGTAATGCTCACCTTCCCAAATCCAGTGATTACAGCTGGCCATGAACCTGCTTATCTGCAGGACAGTGCTCCGCTCCATGCAGCTCATCCTAACCCTGTGCTGAGGCACTGGCCTGGCGCAGTCTGGAAGGGGAGAAGGGCACTGCTGGATCCTTCTCCTTGCTTCTTGCACACTTCTCTCTTATTCCCATTCAAATTCCAATGCGATCAGGAAATGCTTAACTGCTCTGATCTGATGAGACTGCCACATGAAATGAAGCAGATGATTGGTGCAAAATGGGACTGGAAGCAAATCAAAATAACAGAAAAACATTTATAAGTTACGGCAGAGAACTTGTAAGAGTGAGCAGGGACGCTCCAGTGCATCACTGGAAAGCACAGGGGTGTGGGCATCCCTACAGCAACCCCTTGTGAACACCTGGAAAGAGATGTATGTGCACAGCTTAGCCAGAATAGGAAAAAGTGAAAGTGAAAGTGGTTTATACTTCACAGCTATACTGCAAAACTGCTCAGAGAAAGTACTCATTTAATATAATTTACCTTTGTGGTATGCTGGTGGCACCAATGTACCAAATGAGTAGCATAAACTGTGATCATGGATGGTGCAGTAATCATCACGCCATTGTGCTCTGACATACCAAGTGATGATCTGGTATTCGGATGGGACAGTTCTACCATTAAGTCCTCATAAACACCTAAGTATACTAAAGCCAGGATAAACTTAACAATGGTAATTCTCTTGCCAATGTTTGCAGAGATTCACCTGTACGTACCCAATCTTCAAGGTGTGCTGTACACTGCAAAGCTCTCAAATGCTGAATCAAAGATGAAGAAATAACTGCCATCCCCATTTATGGCTATATCTTGAACTTTATGCCTTTCAAAAGGACGGTACATCTTAAATATATACTTTCCTACTAATGTGCACAACTCAATACTGCCCCAGTCATTTTTAATACCACTCCATGTTTAGGGCATTATCCTTTCCCTAGTTTTTCTGTTTACACCAAATTCTTTCTACTGGTTTCCCTCTCCCACTGACCAATATCTCTGGAGCTTCCAGAAAAGAAATTACTAGGTGGATCTGTGGACTTCAGGAGTTATGGTGACTGACACCTTGAGACCACTGTGGTTTGGGTTTTCTTTTTTTCTTTTTTTTTTTTTTTTAATGTGTGTGTGTGTATGGGTGCAAAATGTAGCAAACTAAGACAGAAAGCTAGGCCCTTGCATGGCAGGACATGGAGACTCATGTGACGTGCTGTCCCCTGCAAGCCAGCAACACCGTTGCTGTTTCAAATTCAGCATGGGATTTGAGCTCTGTTTTTTAACAGAGTGGGACATATCAGCATCTAGGTCTGGCCCATCAGTTTGGTTGCTACCCCCTCAATAAGCTTTTACCAAGCTGTGTCTGACAGCAGCAGCTCACCACGTAAACCCCCAGCCCCAGCAATGAAGAAACTCATGCCTCTGCCACTCCATTTACCCAGTTCGCTGCAGGTTCTGCCTGGCCCAGGAGAGGTCCCCACGCAGGCTACATCTGTAAAAAGTAAAGCAGCTGTGCTAAATGGTAGTTCCAGGTGCCAGGACATATATCTGTCTGCGTCTCTCCGCCTGTGACATCCTGGAGCCACACCGCGGGCTCGGCTCCATCGGGTCCCCAGGACACATTCCAGTAGCCATATAAAAAACAGACAGCGGAAACGGAATTGTTCATGCCTGGGTTGGACTCCTAATTGCCTCTCTTTGGAACCAGAACATGAGATAGCTGTGCAGCATTTCTTTTCCTGAATATGCCTGCCCCAGGATGAAGATCTCTTTTCTTACGTAATTTGCTGTCCCTGCTCTGCTCTCTGCACAGCTCATTTACCCTGCACTGTGCAAACGCAGTCCTTGTTTACTCTTTTCAACATCTAGAACAAGCCTTCAGTCATCCCAGGGGCAGGTTTTATTCCCATGGTCAGAGCAAGAGAGAGATTTGGAATCGGGGGATCTCATAAACACAAAGGAAAATAAATCTTTAGTACTGGGAAGAGAGCGCTGCTTTCTACACTTGCCTGATGCCATCATGTTTGCTTTCTTGCAGGATGAGTGAACGGGATGAAAATGGGACAGTGCTATCGAAGGAACATACTTCAGCAATAGCACTAATGCTTCCCCAGGTAAGCCCACATGTCAGTGCCTAGTGTGCCCTTCCAAGCACATCAAAATAGGCAGCACTAAAGAGATTACAGCATTTTCTCAGCAGCCTCATCTGGTGTGATGTATGTGCCCAGTATAGCGTGATACAGGCTGTCCCTGAATAGCAGGCAACAGCAGAGAGGAACACAGCAGCACGCAAAACATGAGAACATGCTTTGGGACTACTGAACTCTTTGGTATTGGCCCCAGAAATAATATAAGCACACTGTTGACCTATACAAATAGCATGGTATTCCTGGGCCATGTATCAGGACTTTTGAACAGGAGCTGCTATTTCCCTCAGCTTAAGTAACAGAACCATATGAACCTGGATTCCAATTAGTAAGCTGATTTAAGTTAATCACTGCCATCAAATTTAAGGGCATATCAGTATTTTCATACAATCACAGCCTCCGTACCACTTAAAAATTTTGTCTGTTTCTCTTTTTTTCCTCTATTATACAGTCTATTTTTATTTGAAGGCTTTCAAATTAACATGTAATTAATTATAAAAAAAGTATGCACACACAGAGCCTTCTGTTCTCTCCATGTTTATTATTTTTAATGCAGAGCTGCCCACCTGTGCTATGTTTTTGTTGCCAGCAGAATGTAAACCACTGGGAAGTGATACACAGGTCAGTGCCACCACAACTGCCACTACCAATGCCAGTACCCGGTGGGGGAAAGGAAAAAGGAAAAAGACAGATTAGAGTGCTGGCCTGTGTGCTTGGCCAATACTCTGTGAGCCTGGCTAAATGTGTGCCTTGCACTGCCCTCCTGCAAGCTTTGCATTATCTTATAAGAAAGGAGAACCCTAGAGCCATTAGTGACCTGCTGTCCAACAAAACTGTTCGCCTTCGCACACCCTGAGGAACCGTTTGGAGAACTCATGTATGAGCTACATTCAGAAGGGAACTTGGTTTATACTACAAGGAGTCAAAAGAAAACAAAACATCTAGAATAAATGCATGCCTGTAGTAGCTGTTAAGTATTTTAAATTGTCATTCCTAAGTAATTGCTAATTACATTACTTTATTACGAGGCACAATTAAACATGTGCTTGAGGTCATCCAGCTATTTGCTGTTTCAAGGAAAGCACTTGAGTCAAAAGGATTTCCTAAATGGAGTCATTCAGTGTTTTATTTCTCCAACTTCAGGAATTATTTTAGATGTGAATAAGTGAACGTTGAATAATCAGTTAAATGCCGTTTCCATAAATTGTTTGTGCTTTACACAAAACAAGTAAAATGCTTTATAGGGCAATCTTGTTCTCCCTTTGAGGCACCCTGACTAACCAGTTTTGCACCAAGGGCACTGTACTTTATGTCCAGTTTGGTTGAAGATGATTTGTGTATTTCTATTTTCAAATAAGTCATTCACACAAACCAACACAGACAGACCATTAATCCTCACTTTTACTGAAATTGAAAGGGACTGTGAGAGGGACTTACAGATAAACCTAGAGGTGAGAATCACAGACTGTAAGATAAGCACCTAAAAGTGAGGGCTGGTTACGCTAGGCACCATTTAGAGACAGTGCAGGGAACTGAGCAGCCCCAGAGGAGTTTGTCCGCTCTGAAGACCCCCTGCAAGTGATTCTTAAGAGAAGGAACTATCTAAAATGTGAACATCTAACTTCTGCAATCTAAGGCTGAATGAATACCTAGCTCAATCACAGGCATCTGCTGGTGCAGTCGAAGCTGACAATCAAGATCCTCAAAATTCATGCCTAGTGTGACCTGTCAGTGGAGTAATGTCTCCACTACATTTTCCAAAAGATCTGCATTTCCAGAGTTGAGCTGAGTTGGCATCTCAACCAAAATCCTGATGCCAGCATGTTTCATGCTCCTTGACCTTCCCCAGCAGGCAATCCTAGAGTGTACATCACTCACCTGACATCAAACAGTGCCGAGACAGAAGGTGTCTCTACCACTTTGATTCAGGTCATCAGCGGGATGTGGAAAACCAAGGCTGGAGTCCCTCATTCTGTAAATATTGATCGATGCAACATGGGAAAGGTCTGACCAAAGAAGCAGAAAAGCCTTTCCTATTTTAGGCCTCATCTTCTCATAGAAAGACAGGTTCCTACCGAATTCTGCTCCAAATCAAGTAGAAGAGAAGAGTGAACCTGAACTTTCAGAGGAAGAAAGAGCTTATATAAGGAAAAAACTTTCCCAACACTGATGTCTAATGCAAGAATAAACTTCACCAATACTTAGCTGAGGATGCCTCTGCGTCGCTGCCTCAGTATCCCAGGCTGTGAAGTCTCTCACAGTGGCACAGATGGCCTGGTTTCAAAATGTCATCGATACCTGCCTTTTTGGTACTTCTCTCTCCCATTACACTATGTAGATAGCCTGTCGGCCTAATTCAGGGCCAGGGCTTCTATTACAGGGAGAGAGATGAAGGAATTGGGCA
Organism: Eurypyga helias; assembly: GCF_000690775.1. NCBI lineage: Eukaryota > Metazoa > Chordata > Aves > Eurypygiformes > Eurypygidae > Eurypyga > Eurypyga helias. The sequence goes on from NW_010235662.1 coordinate 74,597, forward strand.
AAGCAACAGTGAACTGTAATCTCCATCCTCCATACGAGACTCTTGTCCTCTGTATCTGCACCTCTGGCCAAGACAAGCTCAGGTTATAAACACTCATGGAGATCTATTCAGGCCTCTACACATGCCAAGAATGAGCAGAAGATGTGTCCAAATCTTCAGATTTTGGTCCAAAAACCAGAAAAAGAAGCTTTTCATGATTAATGTTCTTCAAGCTGTGCTGAAGAGGTTTCATTTGCAGCCCGGGAGGTATAAAATGAAAACCAAACCACAAACAAGACAAACCCCACCCAGAAATACACATTTCAGGGTTCTAAAAGCTAGCTCTGCCAGCAAGTGAGTGAATGAGGAGATCGTAAATAACAGGAATAGGCTGTTCTTACCGTCTAGGTACTATAAAGACTTCTGGAAGTTGAAGGGTGAGTTCCTGATGAGGCTTTGGCTGAAGATCTGGTCTCTAACAAAGCATCAAATGGTAGCATGGTTAACTGAGTCCACTCCTGAATCCCTCAGCAATGAGCAGGACAGAGAGGTTCTGAGAGAGAGAGGAAAAGTGAGTGCATACACACATGTGAACACAAAGTTGAGAATGTCCCACGTAGTTTTAATTCTCCTTTAGAGTTCTTCAGCTGGTGTATGCTGAGGAAGGTACTGCTACAGATTCAGAGGATGTCATTTGTATTTTACTTCCTTAACTCTGCTGCAGTACAAAATCTTCTGCCTGGCTCCCAACTTGCCAAATGCCACCCTCAGACTGCTGCCGTGCAATGAGCTGGCTACAGCCATCATCATCACACGTCTCTGCCCCAGCTCTACTTGGGAAACACAACTCTCTTGAGCATGCTTCATCCAACATGTTATTGCCTTCATACACTTAAACCTTAATGCTCATAACATTTCAATCAGATCTGAAAGGACTAATGACAAAAATCTCTTTAATTGCTATCTTTATTTATTGTTTCATTATTGCTAGGCAGGTATCTCGTGGATTTGACAAACTGCTTGCATAATACATAGCTTTCAGTTAAAACATTGAAGGGCTAAGATTTTTATTTTAAGCCACTGCCATAAAATGTCACTGAAAATGCCCTGAAGATGATAATCAGAACATATTTTCTTCCTAAAATATTGTAGTCATCAGAGAGGCAAGTTTACCTTATATGAATATGGAAGTGTTTGATGGAAGTAATTTGGGGCTTGTTGTGTTTTCTTCAAATCCTGCAATGTGTTGATGTTTTTCCATGCATCTCCATTTATAAAAATGTAATCAACATAACCCCCAAAAACCATGTTAATTAATAATAACATAGATAACAAGGAACAAATTGTATTTATCATTGTGTCAAGCTTTCGGGAATTGTCCCTGTCTTTAATATTCAGGTCACATTCGCTGTATTTAACGTGCCTCCTTCCGCTTGTTTTCCAAGTTGATCTCTTAGGTAACAACTGATCATTTGAGGATTCTTCTGGCGGTGGCTTCTGTTGGGATAAAGGTTAACAGAGAAAATACCACTTATTATTAGAATAAATGACTAATAAGAAATGTTTGAGGTGGTTGCAAGACAAGCACCACATTACACTGCACCTTAAAAGATAACTACTGTTGAGGTGGTTTGAGAATTTCTGTTTCAGTTGCTCGTGCTTTGCAGAACTTCCATTTCCAGAGCTTCTACTTCTTAAGCCCGAAATCCATGGTTAGTAAGGCTAAGGTCTGGGCTATATCAGTTTGTAAAATTCAAACAAAAGTTATCTGATATACTTGAGAAGAAGGGTAAAGAATAAATCTGGTGCCAATTTTAAGAAAAAAGAAAAAAAGTAGGACTTAAATTATGACCCCATTATCCATTTTACCAGGACTGTGCGATTTGCCATACTAATACAGAGTGACCAACAGTGCCAGACCCAGAGAATTTGGTGTCGTGCTTGAGCCCTGACACGGTGAAATCAGAAGACTTAAATAGAGTGGAGAAATCATCAAATAAGTAAAATTCAAAGGCTCCTGCTCTGATCTGGCTGTTCTGACCGTTTAACGACTATCCCTGGTCAGCTCTGTGTATTCGGGGTAAGAGCAGCTGGGAAACTCCTTAATGGTGGGCAAAGCGGGCAGTTTGCCCCCACTGAGAGGTGGGACAAAGTACGTGGGGGTGTGCCCAGCGAGCTGCACATCAGCCGGGCAAATCCCCCTTTACCATCAGGGCAAGGTTTCTGCAAGCCTTCCGCCCCGCTTTCAAGCAACCAGCCCTCAAAATCCCTGCTGGGGAGGACATCGTCAGTGCCATCGGGTGTCAGTGTCGCCTGAAACCGCAGGGACTGACGCGCCAACTGCGGTGCCATCCCGGGGGTGCTGGGCAGCACGCCCAGGGCTCTCCATGCCACTCTCGGGTCCCAGGGTCAGCGCTGCCCGGCCACCCGCCACCTACGGAACCTCCT
>NW_010235663.1:0-59905 GCF_000690775.1 Eurypyga helias
GCGCGTCCGTGTCCCGCCGAAGCTGCCGTGCGCGCTGCGGAGCGCGTGGCTCCGCGTAAACTGCGCGGCGTTTCCTGGAGAGCCGCAACAGGCGCGTTAAAGCTGTAAACTGAAAGATAAGTCTGTGTTCGCTGTCTCCTCCTCAGAGTTCTCCACCTCCCTACTATACTGCTTTCCTCTCTCCTCGGCAGTGCTTTTTTCTAAGAGGGGAAAGGGCACTGGTCCTCGAATTCTAGGGTTTGTTGTTCTTGGTGTCTTTTAAGTGGCGTATATAAACACAGCTGGAAATCTGCAAGAAACGCATACACAACTGCTAGCCATCGGTCCGATTTTCACTTGCCGTAATGGCTAGTAAATCCCCATCAAATAGCTAGTCTGAAGCATCTTCAGTGTGGTAGAGGGTCCTAGGGCGGTTAGCTTTTCTTGCAGTACCCTAATGATTTGACATCGAGCTTGGTGTAAATTACACCTGCCCTTGGAGTTCACCTGTGCGGAAAGCTGTATGGCCTCGTGCAGATTGGTTCTGAAGGGTTATGGTGCTGCTGAAGCTGGATTGAGAAGGTAATGCGTAGGCCTGTTGCCGGGGAAAAGGTATTTTCTTGGTGTAGGTATAAATCCTGACAAGGTAAGGCAGGTTGTAGTGTTCTGTCGGGAACCGTCCTTAACTTGCGTGAAGACTTGCGTTCTGCCTTCTCTGAAATGGTTTTGTTTATACCCTTTTTCTTTTCTGGTGAAGAAGCAACTACGTGCTTTTTATTGTTTTCCTTGAAGTTTTCAAGGGGAGTAAAAGATAATAAAAATGCCTAAGAAGAAAGCAGTTTTGTCACAAAAACTTAGTAAGCCTGATGTCCTCCAGCCAGTTGTGACAAGTTCGTGCAGTGAGAAAGCTCAGCAGCTGTGTCATCTGTGCAGTTACAAACCAGCCACAGCACGTGCGCCGGGTCGGTGGAGAAGGGAGTGTTGGGTGCAGCGTGGTGGGGAGAGGTGGGAGCTAGTGTGAGTGAGCAGCAGAGGGGTGGTCGTATAGCAAAAATCCGTATGAATGTAATTGCTTTGACTTTACTGTTCATCAGACAACTGTGTTGTTTTGTGTGCGGTGCTGTTTTTTTTTTAAGGCTGCAGAACTTCGCGCTTACCTGAAATCCAAAGGAGCAGAGATCTCCGAAGAAAATGCCGAAGGTGGACTTCATGTGGACTTGGCACAGATCATTGAAGTTTGTGATGTGTGCCTGAAAGAGGATGACAAAGGTTTGCATCTTTAGGCCTTGCTGGTTTTGCTGATGGCCATCAGTGCTTTCAGACACAGTTGGCAGAACGCATGTTGCGTGGCTTGCATGTTAGCACGCGCGTCGTTGTGAAACTGGAAGGGCTTATTTCCATCACTGCCATGCAAAATTTGCATGTACTCTGCTCCTCCCTTCTCCAGACACCCAGCGCCCTTTGAAGAAGTCAAGCAGAGCTAGGCTGTCCTCGTTAGGGGCCATAGCGACTTGTATGTAAAATAGGTTTCTTTCTGGGGAAAGAAGTATGATAAAGATAAGATTTACTGTCAGTTAATGTCTGTGATGCTGCAGATCATGAAAAATTGAAGTGACAACAGGCATTAGGACTATGCATCTGTAAGTAGAAGTCCTGAGGCCTAGACATTAATTGATTGGTATTGTCTGAAAACACTTGGATTTTTGATAGTCAGTAATTTACCAAGTTAGGGCTGTAGATCCTTAGAAACTGCACTGATAATTTTAGTGACACTGATAATGCTGCAGCAGCGTCGGGTGACCTTTCTGTGCCTGCTGTGCTCTGTGTCAGTGTATAACTTCCATTTATAACTTTTACATGTAAACAATCGAATTGCTAATATGAATAACGTGCTGTTTGAAAGAGTGCGTGGTTCATCTCAGAAGTACTGCCTAAGATTACTCTTCATAACACGTTATGCGGTAGGCAAGTGAGTATGAAATACTGGGGAAGCTATTGCTCCGCTGTTGGATGCTCGGACGTCATTTCAGGCAATAAATCCTATTTTCCATATGTAACAAATTTTGTTCTTACCGTTGAGTAAGTGATATTTGGGCAGACTGTGGAAAGCAAACACAAAACCTGCCTGGCCCTGCTTGGAAAGGATGTAACACCGTGCTTTAAACTGGAGCTGGGGAGGCTTTTGAATATGCTTTGTTCTTGTGGGCATTTTCCCTGTGGTCTGGGTATCCCTTGTGCTCCTGGTGGAATGTTTTACTGTACTTGAGCACTAGGTGTTCCTGTTCTCACATGAGAACCGTGGGGCAGTATTCTGGATGTGCAGGAGGAAGCCACTTTTTTTTTTTTTACAAAGACCAAAACCTGAAGTTCCTCTCTTCACACAGAAGACAGAGAATTCAGAGCGAGCATGATACCAAATTCTGTTTTGACCTTAATTCTTGCTTTACATGGAGCTGTGTTCGTGGAAGACCACGAGCCAAAGCTCTGGGACCTTCTGATGACCATCCACACCGGTTATCTTGGCAGTGTCTCTCTTAGGCAGTTCTTGCCGATGCAGAATAATCATTCACTGAAGTAACTCGCCAGCACTAAGTAGCTGCTGCTGGCTGCTGCTGGCAGTTTTAAGCAGCTGCATGTTTTGTTTTGTGCAGATGTGGAGAGCGTGATGAACAGCGTAGTCTCTTTGCTTCTGATCCTGGAACCTGACAAACAAGAAGCACTGATTGAAAGCCTGTGTGAGAAGTTAGTCAAATTTCGGGAAGGAGAGCGCCCGTCTCTGAGATTGCAGCTGTAAGTATTGTACAGAGGAATGTGAGACAGTGGTACCTTGCAAATCAGCGCTTCGTCTAAAGGGGAAGGATTATCTTGTATGTCTTTGAATCAAAGCATGGGGGGGTCTGTCAAGATATGTCTCTTGCAGGAAGCACTTTTTTTATCTTTTTCCCTGTTGAAAAATAAAAGTACTGATGTAGGTGCTTTGCTTGGGTATTATAAAAGGAAAATGACAAACCTGGAAGCCGTTACAAGTCATCACGGCTGTGAGGTGCCACCAGGTGCTTTGCGTGTACTAGCATGCATCTTAATAGAAACACATGTGCACTCCAGCAACGTTTTTTGAAACCTCTTCAACTTCACTGTTTGTGGTTTAGGCTGAGCAATCTCTTCCATGGCATGGATAAGAACACGCCGGTGAGATACACGGTCTACTGCAGCCTTCTTAAAGTGGCCTCGTCGTGTGGTGCCATCCAGTACATTCCAACAGAACTAGATCAGGTAATTCATGTGGTGCTTCAGGATACAGCCTTTGTATTAAGCAAGTTGCATCTCACTAAATACTAGTCAGAGTTGGTACAGACTGTCTCTGTTACAAATTGCCAGAGCCTAATGAAATAAGAAATGCGGAATGCAGAATTTCTGATCTTTTAAAGGTCTGTCTACAGAATGTAAATCAAGTGGCCGTTTATTTTCTGTTTGTGATGCTGAATGTAGTTAGATGTGTCTGGTTGTGTGATAGTAATGACAGCGAGAAGCTTTGATCAGGAGTGAGGCATCAGGTTCTTGTCCTGTGCTCTGGTATCAGAGTGTATTAGAATCGCTCATCCTTATTTAGGAAGTAACATGGAAAGCTCGGACTTTTGGCTTATGGGAAAACTTCCAGGTTTTGCACAGGGAGCCTGAGAGTCAGAGAATCCAAAGGAGAAATCTCTTCAATCCTTTTCTGCTTGAGAACAATGAGAAATACTCTCAATCTTATTTAGTCTTTCCCCCAGTGCTGCTGCTATACTTGTGTTCTGCCTAGGTCCGAAAATGGATTTCTGACTGGAATCTCGGCACAGAGAAAAAGCACACCCTTCTGAGACTGCTGTATGATGTCCTAGTAGACTGCAAAAAAAGGTATGGAAGGCAAGTAGTAGATTCTGTAATAGATATAATAGATATAATATAGATATAATAGATCGTAGATAACTGTGTTTTCGGTTCCTGTGCTGTAAGTACTTTTTAGGTTTTAAGCACCCTTACGTTAAACCATTGTTCCCAAGACTATTAAAGTTAGTAGTGAATTAGCTTCAAATGGCAGATACACAAAATAAAACTATTCCTCTCTAAATATGAGTCTTGGAGCATTTAGCATTGTGCCAAGTTTATTATTTAATTGCACTTCTGACATTTTAGTGCATGGTAGTGCTATCTCTTACTTAATGATGTCGGGAGGCTGATCAATCATGGTTAACAGAATCAGTCTTGTTATGTAAACATTACCTTTAGGACAGAGCTTTCCACTAGTCATGGAAATTAATGTCCACAGAATACCTGCTTGGCCACTTAAAATTATTATCCTGGATCAGAAGAAGCGTCTTTGATGTAACAAATTTGGCAGGCCAGTGTCTTCTGGCACGTAAAGTAATCCTGTGTGTGTCGTGCCTGTAAATCAGTGTAAGTCTGAACTGAGAGCTGTCAGCACTTTATCTTACCACTGTGATACGGTGTATTGGCTGCTTTGGCCAGGGCTGTAGAGGTGGGCTGGTGTCCAGGAGTGGTTTCAGCCTGTGGTTCCACAGCAGTTTCAGCCTGTCTAAGCTGTCCCTGCTGTAGCTTTGGGATGTGTGCATGTTGCTTCCCCCCAGCCCTTCCCTTTCACTGTTTTCTGAGTTAGTTTTCTACCTTTTTTTACATTTTCATAGTGAGGCAGCATCAGGACTCTCCCTGCTGACTCGCACTGGTAGCAGAACTGCACTTGCATTTGCTACCTTTGCATAACTTTGTGCTGTCGGAGAAGGAAGCGGTTCTGTCCTGTACCCCCATTCCTGTCCTGTCACCTCCAGCTGCCAGTGCCCGGGTGTGTTTGTGCTGGTGCAGGCACTTGAGCAACTTCACGGTGGGTTGGACTGGGGACATGACCCTGCCAGGGGTTACAGAAGGCAAGTGTGGAGCTGTCATCGGAGGAGGAGAGTTACCTTATTCTGGCCTGGGAAACTGTAGTCTGGAAATGCTGTGTCAGCACAGCAGGATCATTTTTAACTAACCTCGATTTAGGGATGATTAATCCTCATGGAATAGTTACGCTGTGAGCTACAACGTTACTGGGAGTTCCTTTTGCTGTTACTAACGTTAAAATGGTTTTGCATTGGCAGTACTGTACGACAGATTTCAGATGGGCAGAATAATTTCAGAAATGTTCATCAGAGGTCTTACTCATGGCTTAGTTTGAGAAATACGTGATACTGGTACTCTGTAATGCTCCTACTCTTTTAACCACTTCTGATCCTATGGGTTTATTGAGACCTTGTAAGTAGCCTAATTCCCATACTTAATAGCTAATGATTTTTATCTAGTCTTGTTACCAAATCTGCAGATTAAACGTCTGATTTTTCTTTCCAGTGCTATCAGTAATCTTGCTACCAAATGGTTTTTGCATGCTAATAATCGGTGCCATTTTGAAGTTAAACGTTACAGACTTTCACGGACCCTGTAACCTATTTCCCCTGCGCTCCGTGTCTCTGCTGTCGGTTGCAGCAGGCGTTGTGCTGAATGGAGTGATTTCCCGGAGCGCTTACGCTCCTGTCCAGAAAAGAAAACAAGAAGTGACCCTGGCACCTTTGACCTCGTTCACTCTCCTGGATCAGTGGGCAGTATTTGCAGTAGTATGGGAAACTCACAGCAGCATTCCAGTTTTAGCACTCAGGAATGTTGCTCTGTCGAGCGGAATGGGAAGACAAGCGGGAACTGAAAAATAAGCCATAAAAGTCATACCTCCGTTACCGTGTTGGTTTATAATCCAGGGAAGAAAATACATTGTTGAAAACGATTGAGTTTCGTTTTTTGTTGGTGCTGTGTTTTGACGTCATGCAATGCAGCAGAAGAGATGGTTTTCCACAGCTAACGGGCTTTTCCCTAAGGGATAACTTGGTAGTGAGCAGGTTGGTAGCTCATGGAAGTAGATTGTGCAGATGTTGTGTGGTGTTCCTTTTCCTGCAGTGACAAGGGAAATCTCGTTTTATCAAATCTCTTCCATTCACTTTCTGGTCTAAGTTTTTTTCTTTTTAACGAATAAAATCATCTCCATCTCTTCCAAGAGGGACTTTTATCTTTCTCGTGATCAGCTGAACTAAAGCTGGGGGTGGTGGCTGGAACACAGGTGGCTGCTGTGGCTTGTTTCTGGGATCCGTCTTCGGCAGCTGAACTTTGGCAGAGATCAGTTACCTTCCTGGTAGCTTCTGCCCTTGCCGTAAAGGTTCTGCAGTAGCGTGTTGTACCTCGGCTGCTTTGGTCTTCAGCATCTTCCTAGCTGTGCCAGTGTAAACTGCAAGGTAACACAGCCCGTGTTCTTTTCCGGTTATAAATGGGGGTTTGCAGGCCTGCGTGGCTTGCGTGCAGCCGCGGGGTTGAGTTCTGCCTGAGGCCCGGCCAGGCGCCAGCCTGCTGCAGCTCACAGCTCTCTGCCATTGACTGGGCAGGGTTCACAGTGGGACTAGTCCTGCCCAGGTTTACATTCAGACAGGTCTGGCAAGTCTGGTTAGTACCTGGAGCAAGAAGCTCAGCACATCAGGCACCTGCAAAATACTGGCTTCATTAATTTTAATTCTATTTCATATCATGTAATGTAGAGGGACTTGATTCCAACGTCTTACTAAGTCTGTAAGGGGACTTGTATTGTTAGATTGAATAGCACATCAACTGAGCCTTTTATTTAAGTGTCTATATAGTAGCAGTCCTGGATTAAACTGGTTTATTGTCTTCCCTAGAACGTCTAGTGTTGACGAGATTTCACCAGTGCAAAAATTGTAGTCTGTCATAGACCGATTTACATACAAACAGTTCTTTCATATCTAACACTGTCTAAATTAATTTTATTTCACTGATACAGAGCTATCAGTTCCCCTGCACACCAGTATCAGCTGCCATGACAAAGCATAAGCTGACCTCCTTAATGCCGGGGTCTTAAATTTATTTCATGCCAGTTGACATCCCTGAACACGGTCCTGGAATAATGCTGGGACCTGTAGTAAACTCCCCTGCCTGGAGCACAAACTCTCTTCCCTCGGTATACATCCAGAGTATGTCAGACATTGCCTGCTTCCCGTGACTTCCTAATATTTGCACTGCACAAATATGACATCTGGTAAATTCTCCAGGAGCAGAAAGCCTCACCCTACAGAGAAGTTGTCAGAGGCGTACTGGGAGAGTTGAAATAAGAACTCATGTGAAGATACGTGTCCTACAGAAACCGTTCAGAGCCCTGCTGCGGTATGGGTTAAACCCGCATCACAGCCCAGTTCGTACTGGGAGTGTCGTATTGGTTTGTTCCTTCCCTGTGCAATTCGTGCCATTAACTAAGCGATTTGAAACTTCACTGTTGCACTGTTTTTTCTGTTAAGGAAATTTTGTAAGTCTGTCGGCTGCTCTGGAGGAAGAGCTTAGCTTGGCAGTGTAACTCGCTGTTCTCTGGAGAGGGGTACCCAGCCGTCCTCCCGTCCACTGGAAGTACCTTTCAGTGAAGGAGCTGCCAGTCTGTGAGTGCGTGGGAGATGTCGGCGAGCGCGTGCTCTCGTCATCGAGTCCTGGTTGTGCTCTCACTATGGAGGTTTGGTTATACCGTGCCCATGCCTTCTTGTGTCCAAAGGATGTAGTAAGATGGCATCAGCAACATCTATTCTCTGTGTGGAAGAGCTGTCACAGCCTTCTGTTTCAATATGAAGAATTCCAGGAGGAATAGGAAATGGATGATTTTGAGTGTATGCACACAGCACATTCAGTGCCTGTATTTCTTGTTGAAAACCTTGTGAAAAGCCCCAGCAGTTGCTGGCGAGAACTGTTCCATGCCACTAAATGGAATGGCACGGTAAGGGTGTCGCAGCTGGTTTGCAGGAACATAGGTGAGCTGCTGTTTACAAAATAATTGGGGTAGAGAAGGCGGCAGGTTTACTCACTTTTCTTGGAGTGAACTCTTCTTCTGCAAGCTCTCTGTCAGGGCAGTGTTGGAAGCTGCTGCGCAGCAGCCTAAGCCGAGCTAATGGCTGGCTGCTTAACTTCATCAGTAAAGCGAGTAGAGCTCACCCTGAGTGCTTGAAGAGGGAACCTGTGAAAGGAGAAAAGGCAGCTTTTATGCAGTCACTTTCCTGACCATAAATATTCTTTGAGATATGCCATTTTACATTTGAAACAAACTTTGCAGCGCTACTTATTCTGCAGTGATTAAATCCAGATGTGCATAAGAGGAGCATTCTAGTGAACCATATAAAGCTGCTCCTAGCTCAGAAAGCTTTTTCCATAACCAGCAGGTAATTTATCAGTTTAAGAGAATGAAATGAAGGGTGAAGATAAACATTTTGTAGAACAAGAATTGAAAGAACACATCTAGTTAATTTGTTCTCTCCCCTAGAATTAAAATGGATCATCTACATCTTTTCAAGTGTAATTTCATTTGACCTATAACATCATAATGGAATGATTTAAATATTTGAGTGTCGTGTTTGAACTATTTTTTTCAGCAATCCTGAGGTAACTTTGTTTTATTTCTGTAGTGACACTGCAGCAAAAGTAATGGTGGAACTGTTGGGAAGCTACACAGAGGACAACGCCTCCCAGGCTCGAGTTGATGCGCACAGGTAAGACTGTCTTCCTGCTTTCCTTAAAAGTAGCTTTTTCTCCATTTGGAAGTTAAGTCGATCACCTTGCTGTCCAAAGAATGGAATGCCTGGCAGGCACGGGCCCTCTTTGCTGTCGCGTGGCTGACCCAAGCGAGGGTTCACCTGTGTAGTCTGCGGTAGGTTTGGCTGTTCCCGGGCAGAGTCAGGCTCACTCCGCTGTGTGGGTGCACAGGTGTGTTTCTGCTCACTGCCGAGGGAGATCAGCCTTGGGTGAGGATGTCGTTTACACCAACTCTGCCATCAAAATTTGAATTGGCGTCCTTTATTTCAGATTTTTACTTGCTGATTGTTTGATTCTGTAATTCTGTGTGTTCTGTTCAACTAGCGCTTCCTGTTGAAAAGAGATTCTTGCTCTCTTTTCTCTGAGCAAGTAGTAAGGGTGTGAACTGCACACAAACACGCTCACTTGTTGGACAAGCTGAATTCTCAACAGGGTATTTTTCCCACTGGCCAAAGATGAGTAAAAGCTTGTATTTTGACATTCTATGTATTATGATTCTTCTCAGGAATTAGGTTTTTAATAAGTCTTGTAGTTCTGCCAGGTGTGTTCAAGCAGCAGTTCTCAAGGGAGTTGTTTGTGCTTAAGCATGCAGGAAAATGAGGATGACTCAGTTTGAAAATTAAAGTGTCTGTGCATAAATGACTCCAGTGACTACCCTACAGCAGCCTGAGGCCTTTTACGTCTGAAAGAGCACGTCTGCCTAGGGTTTATCGTCCTGCGAGGTCCTTCTGGGTGTAAGTTGGGTGGCAGGGTCACGGTCTAGGCCGTCAGGGCGGGTGTAGCACCGACTGTTCTGACGTGGTGCTGAACAAACGCTCTCATCTAGATTCTAGAAACGCTTTAGGTCTGTTTATAGTCTGGAGCTGCAACTGATAAATCACTGCCCTTGCAGTCTTCGGTATTGGGGGTTTCTCTGTTTCATGTCATGTAGTCAAGTATAATTAATCTTATTAAACAACTTAATTCTATGAAATTTTAGGAGGGCAGTAAAAATCTCGCTAGGAATCAAGGTCTGCCTGGAAATAAATGGATAGATGGAAACAGTAGGGTGATCTGTAGTCCTGCCACCTGGCAAATTCCATTTGTGATACTCAGCAAATTACTTCAGCTTTTGGTTCCTTGTTATTTCCATCTGTAAAATGAAGATTGAAACTGGAATGTGACATGTCTTGCATTTAAGGATAGTTAAAAGCCCTTGGGTGTTTCCTAGAGAGCAGAGAACAACCAATTAAGTTGCACTTACTCATAAAAATGTGTATTGCTGTAAAAATTTTTCTTTTCTAATTAGATGTATTGTACGAGCATTGAAGGATCCAAATACCTTTCTCTTTGATCATCTTCTTGCCTTAAAACCAGTCAAATTTTTGGAAGGAGAACTTATTCATGATGTAAGTAGGTTTGATTACAGCAAGATGGTTTGATATCTGTAAGAGTGCCTTGTTTTATTAGTGTCTTTGGAAATTCATTGGAGTAGTTACCTCTGTCACCAGTACTGAGCTGCAGCGATAGTTTAATGCTTTCAGAGTGAAAACTTGAAAACATTACATGTGAAATGAGACCCCACCTGCAGTATCGCATCCAGCTCTGGAGCCCTCAGCACAGGAAAGACAGGCACCTGCTGAGTGGGGCCAGAGGAGGCCACGAAGATGCTCAGAGGGCGGGTAGCCCCTCTGCTATGGGGACAGGCTGAGCGAGTTGGGCTTGTTCAGCCTGGAGAAGAGAGGGCTCCGGGGAGACCTTATAGCACCTTCCAGTGCCTGAAGGGGCTACAAGGAAGCTGGGGGGGGACTTTTTCCAAGGGCCCGTAGTGACAGAAGAAGGGGCAATGGTTTAAACTGAAAGAGGGGAGATCCAGACTAGATATAAGGAAGAAATTTTGTACAATGAGTGGTGAAGCACTGGCACAGGCTGCCCAGAGAGGTGGTCGATGCCCCAACCCTGGAAACTCTCAAGGTCAGGCTGAACAGGTCTCTGAGCAACTTGGTCTAGTTGAAGATGTCCCTGCTTATTGCAGGGGGGTTGGACTAGATGACCTTTAAAGGTCCCTTCCAACCCAAACTATGCTATGATTCTATCAAATGTTTCCCTTTAGAAGTTTCAGAACCTCAGAGTTAGAAATCCTGCCCTCACTTGAGTTCTGTAGCAAAACTGCCTTTCAGGACTGAGAGAAGGCAGTGAGCTCCACACCCTCTTTCTCTCAGCTATTGGCTGAAGACAATTTTCTCTCTTTAGTGGTTAATATTCCTGTTCAATACAAATAGTTTATATATATCTGTCCAGCCTGCAGGGAGGGAAACACAGATAGTATTTCAACTGTTCTTCTACATGTTTTCTGTTTTCTAGCTTCTGACAATTTTTGTAAGTGCTAAACTAGTGTCCTATGTCAAGTTTTATCAGAACAACAAAGACTTCATTGACTCCCTTGGTAAGTTTTCAGATCATTAAATTTTGGACTATTTCTGTGGTTTAAGATATGGAAGCTGCAAAGTATTTCAGTTTGAACCCGTATATTGAAGCCAAGGAAATTTAATAGGAATTTTTTAAGAATGGATTAGAGTTTGTAGACACTTTGCCTCTACTAAATGGTGAGCGGACCATCTGACTGGTTTGTTCTACTACGACAACCTGCTTTGGGAGGTTTGGAAGAGAAGTGTGTTTTCCCCCACTTCTTTTCTCTTAAACCTTTTGGGAGGGGAGTTCTAAGGCATCTCGGCCAGGCTGGTGACCACAGCTTTACGGAGTAAGGGTAAATCTCCTACAAATGCTTTTACGATCAGTAACTTCCAGCAGCAGATCCTTCTCCCGAACAGTAAGGTAGAACGTGCCAGTCGTCTGCGTGTCTGCGTGTGCTGATGCATTGGAGCTAGCAAGCCACCGTCTGTCCCAGTTAATTTGTTTCATCGCATGAAGCAGTGTGATGGAATGTTAATGTCAGCACCCTCTTTATTTACACACTGTGGAAAAAAGGAGTAGTAATTAACACTTTGACACTCCCCCGTTGATGTGTAATTGACTGTTTCAAAGGAGCACTGGTTCATAAGCTATTGCATGCATTAAAATTACGGTTTTTATATTCCAGCTTTTTAGGACAGGGGTCAGTGGCAATGCAGAAATTGCTCAATGATGCAGATTTTTTTTATTACTGCATTAAGGTATTTGACATATTGGTAATGAATAAATGTTTCCATAAAAGTCAGATTTTTTTAAAGAAATGTACGTGCTAACTTTGATTTTGAAGTGGCCCTTGCACAGTGGCTGAGGGCATTTGAGGAAAGGCGCAGTTTACTAAAACAGAGTTTTAACACATGCATTATTTTGTTTAATGGAGTGTGGTATAATTCTGAGATTAATTACCCTCAAAGCTTCAAAATGCTGGTACTTTGAGTATTGAAACGATGGAAATATCAGTGTGATTTTTTTTTTGTGTATAAAATTAGCAGCAAGTTTTGGGTAGCTTGTAAACGTGTGCATAGGGGACGCACACCTCGTCATGTTTGTTTGCACACTAGCTGTGTAGACAGCTTCTGCTTTTCTCTCTTGGGAGAAACTGGATGTGGTATTGCAACGTTTTTGTGTATTAAAATGGCCTTCCTGCTAGTTATTTGTTCACAGAAGTATTTGCTGGAAACGCTTTTGCGCTTACATTTGATTAGATTTATGGAAGGTTACTCACACATACAGGTAGTACTCATCACATACAACAGTCGTGACTGTTGCTTCGCCTCCCTGTGTCTGTGTTTAACTCTGTCCATGGACAGCGTGTGCGTTCGCAGTATGTCTGGGATTCGCGGAATCTTAGCAAAATCCTTAAATACCCATGTAATCGATTTGAAAGACACCTCCAGTTACCTTGATTTCCCACCTGCCCTGTGGTGTACTCAGAACGTTCTGAATGCCAGAGCAGCGGCCAGGGTGAAGCTTTTGGGGCAGCGTAGGACAGAATAGTAGGAACTTGTTCGGATTGTCTCAGCTCTGCCTTTGAAAAATAAGGGCAGTTTGGTACAGAAAACAATACAAGTATTAGAGCATTCAGAAAACTTTCAGAACAGCTATAATCTGTTCCCAAAAATAGATTAACTGTGTTTTAAAGGTTATTTTTAAATAACACAGCAGATACTGGGCTTTAAAGTAACGGATATTAGTAGTCGGATTTCGGTGACAGCACAGCCTAAGCTCTGGCCTTCCCTGGGCCAGAACCAGTTCAAACTGGTCTCTCAAAGCTGCGCCGGGAAGGCTCCTACAGGTACTGTCAGTTTGTTACACGTTGTTGCTTGATTAATGCTGACAACGCAGGCCAGCGGTAGCATCATCTGTGTCAACTGCGTCGCCCTAACATGTCCACATCTAATCTGGTGTTATCGGCAGTCTTTTTCGGAAAGTTAATCAGTACCTCATTTGCATTCGTTAATTAGGGTTAATGTGTGCTAATTGATTTTTTGCCGCTTGTAGAGTGTACCATTAAACCCAGTTAGGTATAGTTGCTGGTGTTCCTCGTTCATATGAATTATGGTGATCACATTTTTGTTGAATGGGTGCCAAATAGGGAAGCTGCATTATAATTATAGCTAATTAACACAACGATGTCCTGCACTAATGTGCTTTCCTGGTAGTGTATGGATGTTATAAATTCCAAATATTTACTGAAGCAATGTGAACGTTGATAATGTCATTCCAGGGCAAAATGATTGACATTCAGTGTAAAGAAACTTCCACCGCGTCTCTGTTGGTACCTCCGGAACTCGATTAGGAACCGCCTTCGTCCATCCGAGTGGCTTAACGTTGTTCACCTAGGCTTTTTGTTGCGTGAAAACGGTCTCTGATTTAGATGGCTGAGTTTTTCGAGCTGCTATTTATGCAGTCATGTAAAAGAGCTAATCTCAACTCCTGAGGTCTGCTCTTGAAGCACACTCCTTTGCCACGCTAGATGCTGTAAGCACACCTGTCACTCACGGCGCTGCTTTACTGCAGTACAAACAGCTAATTTGGTGCCAAAACACGTGACTTTGGCGCAGAAAGGTTATGATGCTAAAGCATGATTGAGACAGGTTGATTTCAAGCAAGTACATGAGACTGAGCGGTGAGGCTGTCAGAAGGCCTCGACATTACCAGTCGCGTATTTTCTACTAGTTGGTGCCTCACTGTTCTTCCAGATAATGCAATTGAAAAATCCCCTTGCACCCTCACCACCTAAACCTCTGCTTAGGGGAGGGTTTTACTGCTTCAAAAAAATCTCTGAGCTTCATTTGGTAGGAATCTATTATCTTTTAGTGACAATGACTGAGCCTTGGTGAATTCACAGCTAAGCTAGCCATGTTAGTAAAACACAAGGAATGTGCAGGAATAAATGTTTTACCTCAGAAAATGTTGGTAAGAACAGGTGGGATATCTTCTAGATTTGAAATGAATTGAACTATTGGAAGCATATATAGTAAAAATAACATTAAAAACAAGTTATTGAAGAATTAGTCGTATCTGTAAACTGTGAACTCTCTTATGCAGGCTTGTTACATGAACACAACATGGCAAAAATGAGGCTACTTACTTTCATGGGGATGGCTGTAGAGAATAAAGAAATATCGTTTGAAACAATGCAGCAGGAACTTCAGATTGGAGCTGACGATGTAGAAGCATTTGTCATTGATGGTAAGAGCTGTCGTACCATACCTGTGAGCGTCCTCTAAGCTAGTGTTAAATACTCACAGAAAGTAACGCTTTTTCTGTTTGTTACAAGATACATAAAGCTAAACTTTGTGCTTAAAGACATTCCTAACTCAGGTTTGTAAACAGTGGGTTGGGTTTCTTTTCAGTGATGGCAACTGTATTTCTTGTAATTCTTCACAGATCTAACAAACTGTTTGCAGGTTTAAGTTGTCATCTGCTTTTGTTTGCTGTTATTACACCGGGATGTGTTTGTAGGGGAGAGAAGTTCATAAAAACTGCACAGGATGTTGCTTTAGTAGGGTGGCACCAAACAGTAGGGTTTGTGCATGACCTTCACCGTGTTACATCATTTTGCTTTTCTGCCTACTAGCCGGTTAAACCAACAGCAAAACAGGATTAAGTGAACTACTGTTCACTTAATTTGGTTTTTTTTTTAATTTGTGTTTTTACCTTTGTATTGATCTAATCTTGGACAGGTTGTATGCAGTTTAATACCTTTGCACTATGTTGAAAATATTGCTCAAAACAGCATTGCTTTTTTGCAGCTGTAAAGACAAAGATGGTGTACTGCAAAATTGATCAGACACAGAGGAAGGTAGTTGTCAGGTAAGACTTAATTCTTCACAGCATTTTGCAGAACTTAGTGTGTTCTAATTATTTCACTTACATTTGTAGAATATTTTAACTAGAAGCAAGGTATTGTTCCTAGCAGTTGCTTGTAGTTAAATAGTTGCTATTTATCATAATTTTATTAAAGCTCACACTGAATGTGATTAGCTTATTTAATGAAAGAGTCCTATTTTCCAGCACATTTCATTTAATGACCTAATAGTGACAAGAATACTAATGATGGTTGTTGCTTTAAATATTTGGGAAGGCTACAGAATTCTCTGACTGGTAAAGTGCAGCCCTTTAGAGAGAGAAAATAAAATATTTCCTACCCACATGTGAGAGTGAAGTAGTGCTGGAGAAGAATTATTAGGTGAGCATGACATCTAGAGTAATCATCTTCCATTTTTGTTTTACTCTAGTCACAGCACACATCGGACTTTTGGAAAGCAGCAATGGCAGCAATTGTATGACACTCTAAACACCTGGAAACAGAATTTGAATCAAGTGAAAAACAGTCTCCTCAGTCTCTCAGACACCTAAACATTCTTTTTTTTTTAAACGTAGCAATGTCACTCTGGATGAAATTTATTCAGAACTTTGTGAACCGTTCCAAAATGTATGCAATTGGTTTGAAGAAGCTGAAAATTTTAAATTGAAACACAAAGAAAGCAATAAAACTAACATGGGAAAATACTGTTGTTTGATTTTCTTACATAATTAGCAACAACAAACAGCACCATTGGTTATGCTTCTTTTGTTCTTATTTAAGGCTGCAGTACGAGGATCTTTCTTTGCAGGAAGTGTGGGGAGGAAGGGAGGGAGATCACAAAAACGATAGTGCAAGTAATGGTAAAGTAAGAGAAAATTTCCCTTACAAGCTAAGGGAGGAAAAAGGTGACCCAGCTCAAGTGAAGCTTTATGAAGCAAGATCTGCTGCCTTGTCTCTGTAAATCATACCTGAGGATTTGTGTTCAGAGACCTTACTGATACGCAATCAACTGCAACAGATACTTAAATAATTTGGCAATAAACAGAAGATTTTCCTGTTCCCCAGCCACTTAGAACTGCTGTAAATGTTTCTACAAACCATTGTATTTTGAAACAGTTGCAGCTCATTTTGCTTGAAAACCGCGTGAGCAGCCAAAGTATTTCAGGGGAACCGGAGAAGAGTACCGTTAAGTAATAATTTAATTTTACTTAATGGATATTAAAACATTAACAAGAACTTTTTTTACTTTGGGCAAAACCCCCAACAACTTGCCTTTGACTGCAGAATCAGAGAACTGATGTTGCTAGTAGGGATTGTATCCAATTTTGAGCATAAAGTTCTATATGCTGCATCGACTATGAACGCACAGTGCACATACACCATATTCCATACGAATACCTCTGCAAATCAGGCTTATGTGATTTATCTGTGCCTAAGAGACACTTTTTATCTCCTGCCACTGATAATTCAATGGCCTTCTTCGTATTTTCTTTTTCTTGCTGAATGAAGTCTCTCCAAATTCAGGAATTTCTCTATTTCTTCTATTTGGTTTTGTATAACGGAGTTACGAATAGAAAAGCTGCCCTCGTCTCCGAATGCACTTTCACTTCGTCCTGGGGCTATGGTCACGTGAGAAGACTTCTGCTCATGCTGTAAAGCAGTAGATCCTTCTTTCACCTGCCAGGTTACAACCTTGGTTAATAATCCAGTGAAATTCAGGTACAGAGGTTCACATTGCTGGATTTTGCTAAGCACTAAGCAAGGAAATGTGAACAGAAAGATGAGTCAATTGGAAAAAATATGTTTAATTTAGAGTGCTTGCTTCAGCTTTAATTTAGAAAACTTGATAATGACAAATATACTTTTATAAGACAAACCTTAATGTAAGACTTAGTACAGAAGAGTATGATTAAAAAACCCAAAAACCTTGTACTGGAATGTAGATTAGCAAAATAAATAGTTTAATTAAACAGCTTAATGTTGCAATTGACATTTTATTGCTATGCAAGCATGTGATTAACAAAACCCAAAATCAGGAGGTTTAGAGTTAACTCCCTCTCTGCTTTGCTCTACAGGTTAGAAAGCCAACATCACTAAAGCAAGGCCTGTAATAGGTTGGGGGTTTTATGTTCAAGGTGTTTTCTTTCTTTGGATAGTTTTAATTACTATTTGATAGATACTTCCTACCTACCCCAATCAAACACATGGCAGCACAGTAGGGAAACGGTTGTTTGCTTGACTGGTGAGTTCTCCACTGGTGCCCCAACCCTGTGGGTCTCGGGGAGGCCAGTTGCAGCACCAGCCACCTGCCCAAGCACAGCTGCACACCAAAGCAGCACTGCAGCGGTTCTTGGGGGTCTGCAGCGTGGCATCCCAGCCTCGGGTTGCAGCTAGGGTATTTCTCTTACAGGGATTGAAAGGTGAGGCCTTCTCCCTCTGCTCGATAGTGTTTTAATGTTAGGCAGCTGTCTCCCAAACACCTGTAACCCACAAAGTCTTAGTCAGGCTTGCCTTCAGTTTACATGTGAACACTCATGCCCCAGTGCACAAGCATTTCTTAGAGTTTGAAGTATGAAAAATAAACTTCATGCAAATCGTTCACTTAGCCTGTTGCATCTGTAACAACAGTGCTGCCCTGCAGCTGAAGATACTGAGCATTTCCAACCTGTTAACTAGTGGCTGTATACATACACTCCCATGCTCTTTCCCAAGGCCTCTGAAAGAAAGACATCATATACTTCATTACGAGCCACTAGCCAAAATCTCTGTGGAATAGGGCGTGGGGACTGCATCTGTCCTGTACTGATAATCCAAGAGAACAACTTTCATTTAGATCTTCCACAGATGGAAGTGAAGTCTTCCAGTGAAATGCCATGCCATGTAACTTGGATTTTACTGAAGACAGCAAATGTTTAGACATCTTAGGAGAAGCAATTGCATTTAGGTGATTCATACAGCAGTTTAATACAGTTCTGTGAGAGTGGGTTTAGAATAAAGCTTTAAAATAGAATCTCCACTGTCAAACTAATCAGGCCTCAGCATTTTCACAGCAGAATACAAGTCAAACGTGTGTTACTGCCAGCACTGAGCAGCATGGCAGCCTGCGGGACACGTGTAAAGAACATCATGGGGGCAGTAGGACTGCACGGTTAGGGACTTGGGTTTAAGCTGGGCTGAGGATGCTTATTCATCCTTACCCTGGTACTCGGCCACATACAGACTAATATTTAAACCAGCTGTTCTTATTTTTACTACAATTTTTAAGTGCATCTGTAGCATTTCTTTTTAATTTTGATCACACTTCAGAGCACTGGACTTCAGTTGAATGAAATTACCCAAATGGCAAGAGTGCTCAAAATGATCGATTCCTGGCTCTGGCTCAGTGAGCAAAAGCAAGAGACACAGTAAAAGCCACCATGTTTGGTGGAAAATCCACCTCACTGTCATTCCCAAGTAGCATCATGTTAGGAAAGCTGAGTAAACCATTGGTCTACTTCTGATTTTCAGAGAATGCGGATGCTAATGGCATTGAGAGCTGATCAAGTCCGCTGAAGTCAGCCAACTTTGTCACTGGCAAACACTACACACCCTGACCTCCAACCTCATCCAAAGATGACAGCCATGACTACCTGAGAAATACCTCTACGACCCCTTCTGAAAAGGAAGGTCAACTGCAGTTGTAAATTGTGTCACGTCTGATTACTACACTTAGCATCAGGTCAAGTCCTGATACAGCAGTTAGAGCTGTCGAAGCTCCACAAGCTAAAGACGCAGAATGAGCCGTTGCTAATGCCGTCCTGAATAAAGCTGTCTCACAGGGAAGCAATAGGTTTCTTTAATTCTCTGCTTTTACACGTTTGTGTAATGTGACCCTCATAAATCAGAAGGTAACTAAATACGGCATCACGTAAGCGCAGGACAGAATGAACGGAGAGGCTCTAATTTATCGATGTGCTGAATTTTCATCTTTCACAGTTTCTTTGAAATGACATATTCCTATCAAGTCATAAAGGAAACAATGTTTTTCTACTTTTACATACTTGCTTCTTTTTTTCTAACTTCTACTTTTACTGTAGGTGATGATTTTTATTAGGGTACGCAATGAGCTACCCTCTTCCTCCCCTCCCAAACAGACTGGTTAGCATCTGTTTGATTCATACGCTGTGACTTTTTCCTGCTGCTTTCTATCAACCTTAATTGTGAAAAATGGTGCCTTGTTGCCCTTTTGATATTATTTTGGAGATTGACTCAGTCTTAAAGCATCCAGATGCATACAGTTGTACAAATATCTGTGGAATTAGCTCACTGAGGTCTGGTCCGCAATATTTTTAATTGACTTACATGTTCTGTGGGAAAAGAAGAATCATAAAAAGTCTTTGCTGTAGCATTCCATTCTTCACTAGGGTTTCCCTGGGGGTCTCGGTGGATACTAGAAGTATTCAAAGTGTCGGCAGCTCTGTTAAAACTGGTAGAACCTGATTGACAAAAAGGAAATGGTAACAACTGCAGTTCAGTCTCTAGGCACTAATTGTAAAGTAACTAAACTTCTGGTTTACCTCTGATCTTAAAAAAGTCAAATATTTGTGTTTTAAATCACTGAATCTCTGTTGTAGGATTTTCCCTCTTCTTTTTTTTCTTTCACATACTTTTGCAGCTATTTTGTCTCCAAAAATGAGGTGTGTTTCTACTCTGATTAAAAATGTTTTATATCATTTTCACATCTTATGTTAATGACAAATTAAAATTATGATTTATAGAAAATGTATTTATTCTGAATATTGTAACTGCATATACTTCTTTTCAGACAGTATTACTGTAAGACTCACCTTCTGATAAGGTTAATAAAATACATAATTACTGCCATCCTGGCATCATATTCCAGGGTGACTCGTAATAAAAAAGGCATTCTATTACAAAGGTTTTGAGACAAAGTAAGAACATGTTAAATAAGGAGTCTTTTTGTCAGCGGCTATACATAACATTTCAGGAAATCAGGCTATAGCTATCTACTAAAGGTAGGAAGGGCAGATAAGTAGATCAATCATAGCAGAATATAATGCTCCAGTCCTGCAGTGGCTTTAAGCACTGCCAGTAGAATCCATTGAAGCCAATATCAAGTCCCTCGCAAGATCCAAATGTAAGCATACTTTCACAGTTTGCATAATGCAAACAGCTGTTTTGTCACTACACAAATGTCTGTTGATCACTGCTACAAAAGGAAAATCTTTGTTTTGCTGCGAGAATACATGTTACCTCATGGCTGTGTAACAGCTTATTGAGGATACTGTAATTTTCTCTTGGGAGGAAGAGGAAAACGGTTATGAGTTTGTTTTTGTTTTTCTTTTTTAAGAGTTCACCAGGAAGATCTTGCCTGTTCCCGGTTCATTACTCCATTTACTGATGTGGAGTGGCTGCTCTCTGGGAACCAGAGCTGTATAAATACTAAACTGTATTGCAGTCAGGCAGCAGAGGGAATTCCCTCGGACAGGCTTACTAAACTCTTTCACCAATGCTCTTTGCCTCTAGGTCTCCCATATGGCTAAAACTGTGCTTCAGGAAGTAAAAAAACCTAAAAATTCAGGGACACCATGGATTCCACTCCAGGTTTGCCATTTGGGAAAATACCTCGAAACAAAACCCAGCCACAATAAATCTTGGAAGTTGCAGTGCTGAAGTACCACAATGCCTAACTCTGGGGTTGCTCAGACAGTAAGGTTCTCCAGTCCCCAGCAGAGGGGCAGGATGTAGAGAGGTCAGCAAGCTGAAGCAGGGACCTGTCTGAATTAGGCAGTGTGAGAGTGAGAGGTGCCTCTGGGACCCAGGCCGAGATCCTCACTGGGAAGTTTTGCTAGAATTCAAGGTCTGGTGGCTGTACGGGTCACCAGTACTGGAATTTTGGTACTTCTCATGCAGAAAGGTTTCTGACAAGAAGAGGAGGAGGAGCACATGGAAGAACATCAGATAGTGCTGTCTGTTCTTACAGAAAAGATATATGCAGGACATCAGGTAGCTGGGCACTCATTTTCTTGGAACAGCTATCAAAATCACATCATTAAAAGAAATAAGGTACCACCGGAGATCAGGATTCTGTTACCTTGCTACCACCACTGTTGGTTTAGGGACAAAGGCCTTTCTGAAACTGAACTTCAAAAAATTGTGCACCTGTATACAAATATACATAGACAAGAGACGAACTACAGAAAGAAAATTACCTATAAACCTATTCATAACACCAGAACAATATAAAGACGCCAGACTGCTGGCTTGCTGCCTCACTGTCACTTCC
The DNA here is from genome assembly GCF_000690775.1 of Eurypyga helias. Taxonomy (NCBI): domain Eukaryota; kingdom Metazoa; phylum Chordata; class Aves; order Eurypygiformes; family Eurypygidae; genus Eurypyga; species Eurypyga helias. Next base: position 21,177 of record NW_010235663.1, read on the forward strand.
TGCAAAACTAAGGGGTGGGAGTCCCTGCTGCTCTTCGTGCGTTCAAGGGGCAAAGCATCAACAAAACCTCAAAGAGACACAAACACCCTATACTGTGGATCTAGCTCATTTGAAAAACACCTAAGTACCCAAAACTCCCAATTTTTACAAAAGCAGGGGCTTTCATCTCTTCCAGACACTCAGAAATCAGCTGTATTTTTAAGCTTACAGCATGCATTAAGAACAGAATCCGCATGCAAGCTTTATTTTGAGAAAGGAAGGCACCACTTACACTAGCTTTTACTCTGTCCAGTTACTGACGCGGAGGAACATCTCTAAATGTACTGGATTCACTTTACTGTGGCAATAGAGATGATACTTTTAGTGCTTTGGTAAAGGACTGAAGTTAGAAATGGCACTTCTCGTAAATAAATACAGGGGTAATCTAGCAGCTAATTTTACTGCAAAACAAATCTAAAATACAACTTTTCCACATTTCAGTAATGATTTAGAAACGTGGAATAAAGTTCATATTTACTGGTTTGCATATGCAAAATATTGCTCAGCAAATAATCACCAAGTGCCAAGAGTAGGAGATGGAAAAGCTCCTTGAGCACTCTTAATAGCTAGGTGGGCTTTCCAGAGCTGCAAAGAACACAAACTTCTCCTTGCACACATTCAACACATTCAGATTGCTGTAAACTTTCTCTAAGCCCCATTCAAAGCAGCAGCTACTGGTTCAAAAACTAGCCTAATCTTTATGTAAAACGAGGGCACTGAGTAATTTCCAAGAGCATCTTCGTGCTGGTCAGATGGGTGCAGAGCCTTGCTACAGTAAGCTCCACGTCAGGGTTAGAAATGCCTACACAAATTCAGTTTGTCATTGCCCTGCTTTTCTTTCACAAAGTTAAATAGGAGAAGTTTATGTAATCTGATAATGGAGCAAACAAAAGCTGTTAAGTTGCATTTATACTATAAATCAATGGCAAAATCTTTTTTTTTCTCGATATAACTTAAAATGTCAGAAGGTTTACAATTTTCTAACGCTACACTAAACCTAGATGCAGATTTTTCAGTTTTTGATATTTTTTTCTAAGTATATCTGGTACATGCTTCAAAACAGAAATGGTTATTTTTCTTACCTAGTCCTGCTTCTCTTCTGTCAACAATTCCACTGAGACTTTGACACTCTGGTTTTGAAATAACCTTTGCATTTTCCACTGTGCATGGTAGTTTCTCTTTCAAAAGGGGAGCTTCCTTGGAAGCTGAAGTCCATGTAGGTTGACCTCTCATTTGATTTACTCTTAAACAAGAACTGAGGTCTAAAAACTTTAAGTGTACTGGAGTTTTCTCAGCTTTTTTATCTGAGGTTGAAAGATCAAAGGCTGACCTTCCACTTATGTTTACTAAATTTCCAGATGTTCTCATGGGTAAAGAGCATGATTCTTTCAGGTGACCCTCAGCAAACTTCCTTCCTATAACTGGACTGTTCAGTGAGTCTTTTTTCTCTTTTAACAAAGTGTTATTTGTTGAATTATTAATCTCCAGGGAATGTCCATTTTTGATAGAGTGTATCTGAATATCATCATTAACTTTTTTACATGGAATTAATTTATCTGTACTAATTGTATCTGTTGGGGTTTTTTTATGACCAATTATTTCAAGACCATCAGCCTTTACTGGAGATGTGGCTTCAGCATTCAAAGTACGTGTATTTGTAGCACTCCCTATTTGTTCAGTGCTGTCTTGCTCAGGTTGCTTGCTCTGCATGTTATCCACATCTAGTCCTCTTTCTGCGTTTGGGGGGCATAAATTGAAATTACCTAAGACAGACATACTATCACTGTGTTCTTTAATGGCGTCATCACCGCTTGCATTACGGCAATGAACTGTTGGTACGTTTTGGGCATCAGTCACTGGAACACCAGTACTCCTCAGCACCCCATTTCTGTTTATCTTCCTGGCACTGTCATTGCAACTTCTGTCTTCAGCATCTATGTGTGTCTGTTTAAAAGGAAGTTTATGTAAACCACTCAGATTTAACAAGTTTTTATCCGTTTTATGTAATCCATTACCTACATAATTGTCACTGTCCAGCAAGCTACATTTTTGGCATTCTGTTTGAGAATTTCCATTAATATAAGATAGAATGACAAAACTTGATTCCTTAGCTTGATGGTTATCTGTACTTCTGTCACACACAGCCTTCTCAGTGCAAAGAACCGCTTCAGACTTGGTTTGGGGTGCTTCAGGTGTAAGGCCACTTCTGTTGTGTTGTGCGGTTTTTGATGTATTATCTGCCTTAGTACAAATTGATTCACCTGCAGCATTGCACAATTCTTGCTTGCTAGAGTCGGTCTCCTGACTTGCATTTTTCTTGTAGACATCTACAGTGTCCATGGGATCTGAAAAGACCTTTCTTGTTTCTGTGTGGCATGCTGCCAATGGCTCAGTTCTGTCCTGTAGCTTCTGTTCTAAATTTGCAGTGTTTTCCTCCAGTAATATTCTATGGGTTGCTCCTAGATTTTCTGCTTCTTTGCACTCAGTGACATGTATTTCCAAGGTCTGTCCTTGGGTAATTAAATCAGTATCTGTGCAGAGGGTATTCCTGGGAGAAGCCTCCCTTTGCTTTTCTTCCTGAGGACTAGCAACATTAATTTCATCCTTAAAACTGTTTTCAAGAACTTGTAAATCTGTTAGAGTAAGTGTATTCTCTAGTTAGTGACAGATAACCCAGAGATTAAGTAATGCTTATTTTTACAGTTTAAAATTTCCAAAGAGATGGACTCAAGATTAGTATCGATACTGATTTTCTTATCTTACATTACACACTGAAGTCTATCAGAAAGTTACTGAATATGAGTACTGCATTACGGTAACATGCAAAATATTTATAAATTGTTCAGACAGAAAATATGCTAACGTTCTGTAGATTTTAGATATGGCTTATGGTTGAACTATTTCCCAAGTGATATCTGTCAGCCTTATTAGTGAAAGGGGTCTTCATTATGAAATTATAACACATACTTAATCAGTCATTGTGTGTCTATACACAAAGTTTAACCCACTGGTTACTATGGCAACTGCATTCATCTTTATCTTTTAAAGTGGTGTGTTAGCTAAATGGATAATAAACCCAAAAAACCTGTTTAAGGGACTATGTTTATACCAAAAGGAATATGCTATGACTCGATGGTAGTGGGACAGTGAGGAATAACAAGCGTTTCAATATCGGAAAGGTGTTTGCTGAAACATACACTCAAGGGCTGTGAGCACTGATCCTTTAAAGCCATCACTTTGCAGTTAATAAGCTTTTAAATTTCCACTTATCTTTGCTACCTTTTAGAGACCAAGCAATAGAGTACATTTCCTTTAGGTGGCCTCCAAAAATTACTTACTCGAATTACAAAGTGCTTTGTCTAGAAAAGCATTTTGATTATCCACATGAACAGATTTTCATTGTTCTGCACAGCACAGTCACTCTATCTGCCTTTTTTCACTGTTTTATGGGAAAGAGAAAGTCCTTGGTTTTGCATCCAAACACTTCTACACACATTACAGTTCTTCCTAACGCTTATTCATTCCTTAAGGGGTGTGCAGGAGTATTGCAACAGCTTGAGGTGTTACAGCACATGGATCTTAATGTCTGAGGGCAGCCACTGGAAGCACTGTGCTTTCACTCAGAACTTGAGTTTATCACAGATTAGCACTACTGACACCCAAGAACTTTACTGCTGTTAGTAGAAAAGCATTTAACTTGGGATTCAAGCATTCTCTTGTCATATACTGGATCTGTAAACATTTATAATTTTTTCAACAATACTACTCATCTCTAGTATCCATGTAATGTTATTACTTTGTTCTGTCTGTAATTCCTCAGTGCTTAAGGAGTAGACCATTGTGGTTTTTACTTCAGTTTCTTCATGTCCAAAATTACCATCTTTTCTTATTATAGTTTCCATACACTCATTTTCTTTCTGAATATCCTGTATTTCACTGTGTTTTGAGTGTTCTTGCCCGCTCTAGCATAAGAAGGAATAAAAGATTATACATATTTTAATAATTTACTACAGTCACTGATTAGATTTAAAGTTTAGGACTTAGATTTAAAATTATCTTAACGATTCTGATGGAAATCAAAGACCATTCACCTGAAGTATACAAAGTTAATGTAAATGGAGAAAAAAAGCAGACTAATAACCTACAAAGATAAAGAAATTAGATCCTGCTATGTTACCGTCCATAGAGAAAAGTCACACATTTGACAGAATTTCTCAGCGGAAGGAATGTGTGTTGTACATATGCTGACTGGACCACTCCGTCTGCTGGCTAAATCAGTGACCTGCTCTGTAATTGCTTGCAGGAAACCCCTGCATAATTGCAATTTACACTCGAGCATGTGCATACACACATACATTAGCACTAATTTTTTCTAAAAAACCCACCTAGATTTTTAACTTCAAAATCATAAGCCTTACTTGCTTATGAAATGCAATTCCTGTTGTCAGGCAGTTCCTTATTCCCTCTCAGATGGCTTTTTAACCTGAATTTGAGTCAAGTTCAACATGAGTAGAAGCCTGAAAGATGTGTCTACTTAAAGTCACTGGTCTACTACTGCAGCTGCATTTGTCTTTATTTTTGAAAGTTGCATTTGATAAAGCTCTCTGAGAACTAGGAGCTGAACAGAGAAAATACAAATACCAGAAATTCTCTTTTTCTTTCGTGAAAGCTGTAATTCTTTCATAATCTTTTGCTCCTAGGAGCTGCTTCTTAGATAGAAACACCCAAGGACACAATATAACTGCATGTTACTCTTTTGTACAGGTATAAACCTGGTACTACAGCAGAACTTACCTCATTTGTTGGTATGGGCTGAACTGCTGAATGCATCTGAAAAACAGGATAAAGTGTTCTTAGAAGGGCAGAAAGGTTACATGATTCTAGATCCTCAGATGGGTTGCATAAACCTAGTTTACAGTAACTTCAATTGGCTGTTCAGCCCTTCAAAAATAGGCCCAAGATACACAAACTAAAATGCCTACATATCAAAACTATCAAACCTGGATTTTCATTTTTTCCCTGTGATTTAGTAAGATCTAACTAAGCAACATACATGTATCTAAGATGGCCTTTCCCTCAACAGAACATTTCATACTATGAAATTCAAAACCTTCTCAAAAGCAGATCTCCCTGTACATATACACACAAAAGAATTACAGTAACCCATTGCTAGGTATAGCCCTATAGCCTAATGGTACACAGCTGCATTACAAATTATATTAAAGTAAATGTGAAACATGGCAAAGTTAAAATAAATTTCAATTTGAGTCTGTAATGAGGTCTGACACTCTGCCTTTCTTTTAAAAAAGGCCTTAGTTTAATTACTGCTCCATAGATGATCGGTATGAAGATGTTTACATACATTCTAAATTTCATGCCCCACAAATAATTCCAGGGATTTCAGATTGCACTAGGTATAAAAGTAGATATATGTGTATTTCCTTGCAACTCTCGGAGCCACAGTCACGATCTAAATCACAGCCAACACTTTGCCCTTTTCTGTTTTACTAGACACCAACTCATTGCTGATACAAGGTGAAATTCCACAAATTAGAATAATCAATATGATCTGCTGCAGCTCCTGTAATTTCTTGGCAGTGTTCCACTGGAGATTTGACTCAGCCTAACCTGCCTAGCTTTTGAAATCTTGTGGTCATACAACACCAAGCGGCGTGGCGATTTGCCATAACACAGTGTAAGGTATGTATTTGAAGACATCTCGGACCTTTTGTTTTGCATTTATGATCACATGCTTTAAGCTTATCTACTTTCAAGCACACAGGGTTATCTTAGTAAGCACAAGTACTGTTTATCATAAACAACTTGATTGTGTGCACTGATTCTGTGTCCTAAATATAATTCATATTTCATTTCAAAGAAACTGATTTTTAGAAGTATATGTATGTTTGTGACCTAGAAGCATTCATACATGGATTATGAAGAAATTGATTTTTAAGTTCTTCCAAATTCTAAAAAATTATTACGGTTTGTCATTTTACTGACAATTCATAAATGAGTTCTAAAAGAATAATCTGTCTTTACAGTCCTAGTGTCTTCCTATTTTCCTAACACTGAGAGTGAAATCACGTACAAAGCAAAATGAGCTTTTCCTTCTTTGATGTAAAAACTAATAGAAAAAATGATATAACCAATACTCAGCAACAGAATATACCCATTGTTGCAGGTAAAGTTTTTTTTATAAGTCTTCCCATTTTTTCAATTTTATAAAAGACTAGACTGTGGGTTTTTTTTTTAATCTAAAATTGAAGGCCTTAGATAATCTGTATGTTGATAAAATGATTCTTCTGATCTGCCTCATGTTAGACAGGCTGAAATGAGTTCCTGGTAATAGAAGTGGACTTATTTCCACACTTCTGGAGAACTCATATACATATGAAGTCAATGGGTGTGCCACATTATTAGAGAAACACCCATGCAAAATATGTTTGTGAAATAGGATTTAGTAAATATAGATTATCTAAGATGAATTAATGAATTTATAAATCAGAGATAGCAGTTATTTAAACTATTAATTTTTAAATTTATACGTACATGACAGGATAAAGGGCAATGGCTTTAAATTGAAAGCAGGGGGATTTAGATTAGAATCAGGAAGAAATTCTTCACGGAGAGGGTGGGGAGGCACTGGGACAGGTTGCCCAGAGAAGCTGTGGATGCCCCATCCCTGGAAGTGTCCCAGGCCAGGCTTGATGAGGCTTGGAGCAACCTGGTCTAGTGGAAGGTGTCCCTGCCCATGGCAGAGGGGTTGGAACTGGATGGGCTTTAAGGTCCCTTCCAACCCAAACCGTTCTATGATTCTATGGAGCTAGGTTTTGGCCAAAAAAAAAGAAAAAAGGGCAAAACCTCTCCTTGCAATTCTCTGTGAAACAAGGAATCTAGAGCCTCAGTATTTTATGATAATACGATTAATGAGGTAACATCAAGTTCTGTGATATCAGCATCACTATGGATGAAAGAGGAACATTCTCTGGCTAGAGTGAGTTTTAATGGGATCTTGGATTACTGGTTATATCAGATAAATTTTTAGCTTTAGCAGTGTCATAGGAAGATCAGTGGACATGACAGAGAGATTAGAAAAACTTGTGTCTCATTCTTTATTATTTTAACAAGAAATAGGAAATATTGCAGCTACTAGAGACACTTACCTGCAGATTTTCCACTTGCTCAGAATGCTGATTTCCCTGAGGAGGATGATAATCTTCAAGGTGTCTATGAACTCCTTTAAGGGAATTCAGTTCATTTTTAATAGTATCTATCTCTCTTCTCATGTTTTCCTCCTGTAATAATTGAGGGGACACAGAGCACACAAACACAGATCTTTACTGCATGTTAAAATATATAAAATAGTGTCTTACAGGGGTATCAACAGCTTAGCAAATTAAAGGAAATCCTTAAAAGGAAGTATAGATGCTAAGGGATTTCTTTGCATGAAGTAAGGCAATTTTAACCACATTTCCATTACAGATGATACCTTTTATGAATTGGGTTTTTTTCCCCCCTATTTACTTCAAGCAGCAATGCTCAAAAATGTGAGATGTGTATTTGTAGCTTTCTTCTTTCTTTGGGCAAAGATAAACATGCTGGTCAACATTCCTCCTCTACCTACATTGCCAAGAGACTATAAAAGCAAGTGATTTTCTTGGCACTTCTCTTCTGTAAATAGCCTCAAGTATCCAATGCTTCTTCTGTGAGTATTTAACGAACTGTTGTATTTAGAACAAAAAGGATGGTCAAAAATACAAGTTGTAAAAAGAAGGGCAATGTTACAGAAATACCTTCATTTAATTTACCAAATTGCCAGAGCAGTGTATAATGGTAACATTATCCACAAGGATGCTATACTTCAGGATATTAAGAGACCAAATTTCTAGTTAGCTATAGCAGAAATATGGAGAGAAAAAAAAATATCTTCTAAAGAACATTTGCAAACATTAATGAGAAACATGGAGGGCTAATTCCCATGTCTGTGTAGGACACCGTGGTGTAAGACTCTTGTAGGAATCAGCAAAATCAAATCTTCTCAGAGTAGTGAAAGAACAGCAAACACTGAAGACAAAATATTGGTTAGGTGTATGCAGAGGTGAATTGACTGAGAGGACATACAGATTTTTACCCTTCCTTATCCCCTTTCACCCCACAGTCCATGTTGGATAATTCCTGTCAAATCAGGACCTCTGCTTTAATGCAAGCCTGCAGCATCTCTACCCGATTCAGTTTGAGATGGTTTGTTTTGTTTGTTTGGTCTTGTGGTTTTTGTTTTATCTCCCCCTGGGAATACAGCCCTTCAGCAGTACCTTCAGTCTGTGTCACTTCAGTCTATGTCATTTTTTTACTATATGACAGTTTACTGCTTTTTTTTCAGGGTACAAGAGTGCAGCCTAGCAATGCTGGTATTCTCTGAATAAATTGTGTCAAAAACCGCAAATTTCCTGCAAAATACATAAAATTCAATGTAAATTAAAAACTGTGTCAGCTTCCATGTCTAGTTAATGGCAAGTGCGTAATTCTGGAGTATTATTAATTGCTAAATTCAAAGGAACACCTAATACCTGACCTTTTAGAGCACGGAAGTCAACATTTCTCCTAAATCTACCTGTTAAAAACATTCATTTCTAGAACAGTCTGCATTACTGGAAAAGAAACTGGTTGCTTTTATTGTATTATTTCTGCAATATTTTCTTGGCTTTTAAGAATTACCTGAAATGCTTGATGACTATTTCAAAAACCTTTTAATACTCTAGTGTTTAATTTAATAAACCTACATCTTTTTTCCAAGTTCTTAGTGCTTTCTCATGCTCATTCTGAAGATTAAGGAACTTTTCTTCATTTTCCTTTGCCTTCTCCCTTTGCAGCTCATTATCTCTTTCAAGGGTCTGCAATAAAATTAATTATCCAAAAAATAATCAATACTACATTAATGAATTTTGATGTGTTTTATGTTGCTTGGACCTTTGCTTCTAACATGCTGGAAGTGCCATACAGATCAGTGATAATGTGCTATCTCAACAATAATTTTCATAAATTAACAGAAATGTGCTTATAGTTTAGCTAACAGGAAACAGGGGGAGGTTATGAAAAAAGAAATGGCTATAAAAGGATATAAAAACACTTGCCATTATTCAGTTTCAGTGCATAAGTTTTAATGTGCTGAAAAAGTAATATAAAGTCCAGAGATGAGAACTATGAAATGTAGCACAATCTAGATGCATTGTACTTAGAAAAAACTATGGTATACCCCAAGAAAATATTTTTATTTTTCTATCTTAAATTATTTATTAACCTATCTATATAAGCTCTATACACTTCAAATTCTAAAACATATCTCTTGGAATGTGAAGCGTATGTCTGATTATCCTTTAATTTATTTTTATTAGATCACTGAAATAGAATAGGAGTGCATTAAAGTAACGGTAATACTGAGTTTTGTGCTGTCACAGTTGTGCTTGAAACGTTTTTGGGTTAACTCAGGTTTACTGTGCTAAATTAAAGCAGTCTTGTGTAAATCAAGAGTAACTTCACACACATCTCAGGTACTGTCAGAATTTTTATCCTATCACATTTTTATAGCAAACAATATGGTAGATAAAGGACTTACTGCATCCATTATCTACTATATGGATGGCACAAATATATTTGATAATGTAAACATAACTTTAATGCATGTATCTATATGACCAGCCACACATTTATGACTCTGCTGAGCTTCTTTGAAAGTCCACTTGAAAGATGTTAAGATATGGAGGCAATACTCCCGAGCCAATTCCTTCTCACTTAATCTTTTAACTAAAAATGAGTCTACTTCTTGATTCATTTAGCACCAATTTCAAAATGCTTATGTTAATATCTGCACTATTAATACAACTATATTTTACAGGTATAAAACTAGGAAAATTCAGATTACCTAGCATGTTTATACACATAGAAAAACTTGTGCATAAGAATATAGTCTCTGAGAGATTATATATTTAAAAAGATGATACAATTCAACAATACATTATAATTGCACTCTGATGTAGCATCTTTCATCAGTTCTATAAACTAGGAGTTAAAGACCTCCTCTCTGATAAACCTGCTCTAACTCCAAGGGTTCTTTTACTTGTGTCTCAAATGCACCCTCCTCTTTGATGGAATATAACAGTTATTCACAGCATTGCTCTTAGGGCAAAATGTCCATGGACTGTAGAATCACTCATTCCATTTTTCTATTATTCTGAAGAAACTATTTTTCTTGATGAGCAAGGTCCACAAATTCGACAGGGATGTAGGAGAGATCACAGGAGTAATACACGACCTTCAGACCCCATTCATCGTATTGTGGTTTTATAATCAATAAAGATGAAAGCAATAGCTCTCAGATTGGCAGGAAAGCAGGTAGACCCTTCCAGTTATATATCCAGCTCCCTATTTTGTAAGTTCCATTTGTTGCTTTAAAAAAAGACACTGCAACATAAACAGTTCACATTGTCTCATTCAGTGGAATATTCTAGTAGTTGTATCAAAATGTTAGCCAAACGAGTAGCTATATAAAGCAACGATATTTTACGATTAGTTTAAACAGAAAGACAGACATTCTTGAAAAATCAGAATAAGCCCAGGAGTTCATATGGAAAGAACAAGAACATGTGACGTTCACTTAATATAGCATTGTATTTACATCATGATGTTTAAGGAATCGCTGCATTGTATGCAGGTATTTGTTGGGTTTACAAAAAAGTACATCTATTAAAATATCTAGCCACTTTTACTTTTCCAGGTGTGAGTTCTTGAAAGCTTATCACTCATATATGCTTATGTAGAAGTTATGAATCCGTGAATTCCCATTCTCAAGTGAGAACATCTTGGTTTTGAAAATGCACAGAATGCTTTCACAAAACTCAACCTTTGAGGACTACACAGAGGCTTTGATGACTAGAACTAGCTTGTCCTGTAGCTAGAAAAACAGAAAACATTAATGCCTTCCAAGTGTCTAATATAAATCAAAGCAGGCTCTCTAATCAGAATTAGTATACTTGCAATCAGAAATCAATTGTTGGTCTGTACAGGCTGCAAAACAGAGACTTCTACTCAATTCATACCTTAACATAAAACAAGCTATACTCTTCTTACACTTGTAGACATTTATGTGGAACCTTCAAAGACAAGATTCACAAATACCATTTGCAGTTTTACATGGAGCTTTAAGGCATACTATCAACTTGATCTGAGATGGGAAACAATAGCTCAGTAATACTATCAGAAAAAGCACTTCTGGAACACACCTACTAGTCAACAACCCAGACATAAATATCCTAAAGACCCCCTTGTGTTAAGAAATTCATCATCTGTAAGGTTACATACCAACGAAATTATCTCAAGCTTCTGGTTTAATTTACAAAGTAATTTCAGTCATCTTAAAAAATAAAATGCATGTTACCTTCTTACTTTAACAAAAGCCATTATTGTATGAATAGCAATTTAATCGAGCTGTGTCACTGGACCCAACATATAAATAACAGCATACAGAAAATCATGATACTTTAGGCAATTCTACAGTCAAGGATAATCTTGGTCAAAAGTTTCAAAATTACTAAGGAAAACACAAATCTTTTCCTATTAAACTGCTTTGTGATCTATTTATTTATTTATTTAAAGAGCCAATATACAAAAAGGGAACCAGAGAATTCTGGAGATTCATAATGAACTGGTGGGACTGTTCTTCAGGTTGAGAAGCATCTGTTCTTGGTTCTCAAGAACTCTGAGATCAAAGAATTTTTTTTGGATCAAAGAATCCAACTCTCTAATATACATACTAGAACCTAGACATCTGAAATCAGTGACTTCTTTTTCTTTAAAGCTCTACAGCTTTATCCAGTACTACAAAGCAGGTACTTTAATTCCTAGTGAAATTTTAGCTAGTTTCTGACAGAGAACATAACTCATCTTTAACCTTACTTGTTTCATCAGAATTCAAAATTCATATATTTATATTGCGGCAGAAGGCAAACTGCTTACCTCTAGTGAAAGACAAAGTGAAGGCTTATATGAGGGTGAATCTAATCTCAATGTAGTACAGAAGCATTTACTTAGAAACAAAAGTATACATGCACACTGGAAGTTTAATTTGAAATCATCCAAGATTGTAGTTCGGCCTCACAGGCCAAGCAAAGACTGGAATAGTTGTGGTTATGTGTCGACAAAGAGTACATAATAATTATTAATTGCTTGATTAATGCTTGTACCTGAAGTCTGCATGACACATCTGACCAGAACAGGTATGACCTTAATTTTAGGTGCACCACAGGCCAATCTAACTGCTAGTGTAATTTAGAATCTAACCTATTCTGAGCCACTTTTACACACTCAAATAGGAACTGAGTAATGCTGCAACTCCACACTCTACTCAGCAAGTGACTACTTACCACCTCTAGCAAAAATATGACACTAGACAACACGGCAAGAAGTGGCTAAGAATATTCTCTTTTTTAGGCCCTCTGCTCTAATAAAATTGTGGACAAGGTCTGGCTATGAAGATCTGAAATCTGTAGTATTTTCCAGAAAAGAAATATATAAACCTACCTGAAAATCATAAGAAACGAAAGTAATAAAATCATCTGATTTCAAAATACTGGAAAGCAACCCCCAATTTGTTCTGGTTTTACCCTCCAGAAATGGCTGATAAGAATGGCAACCATGATTTACTTTAGGGGAAGAACTAAAAGAGGGAAACCATAGACTGCGTTTCAAGGTTCATGCTGACAGTTAAGGAGCTGAGGGAGCAATGGAAGTGAGGTCAAAAGTTCTGAAAAGCATACAGATGTCTTTAACAGCCCTGGACATAAAAAATACATAACAGATAGTAGCAGCTTGTCTAATCAAGGAAAATCTGACCTTATATTCTTCTTTCAGTGCATTTAATTCACTTTCCATTCTAACATTCGTTTGAGTTACTCGCTGAAGCAGCTTCTGCACACATTGTAGAGAGCTGAGAATTTCCTTATTAATACAAAGAAATTAGGATATATTCAATAAGATTTTGTTTCTGAAGTTTAAGCATTAGATAATTTAAGTCTTTTAGATTAACATACTTATTTTTTATTCTGCCAGTGTTTAGAAAATCATGTATATAAAAATGTATTCCAATGTTAACTTTGGGAAGGGCTTGTAGGAAGAAATCAGAACAACTCCAGATTTTTATGGCTTTTTGCCTTGTAGCAGATAACATTATTATAACTTATTATAACTTAGACTTTTTCAGAAAATATTCTTATAATTAAAATGAACAATCCATTGATACTTTAAACATACTTCAGCACAAACGTGAATAAGATATCTCAAATCCAACCCTATTGCATTTCTATTAATCTAACCAGAATAATTTTATGGTACCATATTACAGTTCTGGAAAACATGAAAAATCCCAGAGAAATTATATGACAGGCAAGTAATAACTTCCACTAATCGATCACTTTTACGTGACATTATTCTGTATGTTCTGAATTAAATCCTAACAGGTGTGAACACGTTGGCTTTTCATCATGCGTTGCAAGTACATCAGAGTTTGCTGTCAGTATCTGAATCTTTGTGGTAAATTCACCCAAACTATATTGTGACTTCAAGAAGAATGAATACTAAAAAAAGAGCCATCCAAAATGAGTTGATTAAGGCAATATAGACTGGCAAACCTGTGGCTGCTACCATTAAGTTTATTGCAATTAGCTGAAAAAGTGGATGGAATGGAGACAGAGTAATTTTATACTGAAAAATACAAAACACATGTCCAAAGATTCAAAGGCAGAGGGAATGATCTAGCCAAGCTAATCTTTACTCCCTAAAGACCAGAACAGCAGCTACTAAAAGACCACCTGCACAGGAAAACACCCCTGTGTTTCAGGTAGAAGATAGTCTTAAATATGTTGCTTTAAAATATATTGAGTGAGGAACAAATTATTAAAACAAAGTACTTTCATTTTCTTACAAAGAACTTTCAAGTTTATCTGGTTTTGGTTTTATGATATACAGATACAGCCACCTACTAAAAATAAAATAATATTTTGGGTGTACCCTCATGCCTTTTCACGCATGTATGCTCTCACGCAGACAGAAATAATACTTTTGTGCTGAAGCTTAATTTATCTGTAGTTCTATTTTACATCTAGAACACTGAATGAGAGAGATGTGGAACAGCTTGCCCAGTGTCATCTAACGGGTTGGGAGCAGTTGGCCATGTCTATTAAATCCTGTACACCGTTCACTCAGCTAGACAAGATTGCTTCCCTGCATACAGTTCAGTGTAAATCAACTACAGTTTAGATAGTACAGTCAGTCCAAGAGCCCCTGAAGACAACATCTGCAGTTAATACAGGTAGTGGATTTTAAGCTCTCTGTAATACAGAAATCTGGGTCTTCTAACCCAGGTTCTTGGAGAAAACATGAAGTTAATCTCTTTATTAGAGCTCTTCCCAGATTTATGCCAAAACATTCCATACATTAAAAAAACCTGACCAACCAACCAAAGCCTATATAGCACACATAGTCTTAAGTGATTTTTAAATAACAAAGTTGTATGAACTCACCAACTTTTCTTCTTTAATGTGAGTGTTTTCTTCTTGAACTTTTTTACTAACTGCTGTCTCCTTAAAAAAAAAGAGCATGAAGAACAGGGAAAGACATTTAAAATCACTGTCTATTTTCTATAGTCATATTGTATAACTATTGTGAATCAACTTGAGGCTATTTAAAGAAACTAAATAATTTTGAAATGTTTTCTTATCTACATTATACTTATATTCATACCATATTTACTTCCCTAGAAAAGTCGTTCTGGAAATAGTTTTGTGACAACGTATATGCAGTTAGTAGAAAGGAATCACTAATCTGTACATCAGGAGATTGTTGCCATGATGTTTGCTGAATGAAGCACAGAAATGTTCACCAAAAATTTAATCTGTTTAAATTCCAAAATACCATTCTGATTTTTTGTTGCAGTTCTTGAAACTGTTTTTCCTTTGCTGCAAGATTGATGTTTTCTTCTCCCACCCTGTACTGAGATGTGACCTTGGACCTTATCAAGTCTGTAGTTACTTTGTTCAGTTCCTTAACACAGGAAACACGTATAAATAGTTCATCCAGTATAGGCATTGCAATTCAAAACAAAGACAAATCTTCTAAACTATCCTGAGTTATGCCCTGCTTTTAAATAATATATGGAAACAACAGAATAAGTTAGAGGAACTGAAATTTGCAAGACTGACTTGCTAAACTTTGATTTTGTCACACATGGCTAAAAGTTTGTTTTCAGAGGTAAAATGTTATTGTGCTAAGTTTACTCTGTTTGAAGTATTTATGATATTTAAGCATTTTGTTATTTTCTCTTCCAAGAAGTATATTAGAAGTGGACATTGAGTTGGTCTTGGTAAAACCTTCTACAGCAAGATACACAATAGTACCTATTGTAACTACTGTGTATGTTCCTGGGAATCAGGAGGAAAAAAAAGGAAGAACAGTGACTATCTAGTAAGAACAGGATCTGGCTATAAATTTGGAGGATCTTTGCTTTTCCTGAAACATTAATTACTTAATCTCAGGAGAATGCTAAATTAATTCTATATTGGAGGCTTCCACAACATGATTTTCCATGTAAAATATGCCTTTGATTTTATACTTATAATCTTTTAAGTATCCTGCTCTTTTTTTCGTATCTGTTTTCTAACCAGTTTATTCCAAGCTCCTAGTGCAGCAAATAAACAGCAAATGCTTTGATCTCATTAAATTACAGCTTATAGTTCCTGGAGTCATAAATATCGTGCCCTGTTCTCCCCCACCCCTCCCATTCTGGTACAAGGTAGTCTGTTTAATATCGCTCTCTCCTTGAGCGCTCTGACGTTTACTCAGACAAATAGCAGAGGTTATGAATGCTGTTCACAGATAGTATCAAGAATTCTTCATGATGCCATAGTGGTGAACCAAGCATTCAGAATGGTAATAGTTTTATCTAACAACTAAGTTTGGTCTGTTTAACTTTTCTTCACAAAACTGGAATTCCATCTTATCACAGACCAATGGTTTAACTGTTCTGGACAAAATCATATAACAGCACAAAAGAAAAAGGGAAGATTACATTGTAGCTGAAATTCACAAATACAAAGTTTTACGGAAAATACAAATATAGGTACTACTTTTAAATAAATCATTTCTTTGCTAGAGGCTTTATTTCTCATGTATTTTAGCCATAAATAAATCTAAAATGATCTAGTAAGTACTAAGTGTAATTGCAGAATCAATTATTGAACCCAAAGACAGCAATGCTTTAGAATCCAGATATTCTGTGACCTAGTAAGGCTTTTTCCATCTTTTGCAGTAAAACCGTGTACTAGTACTGTTTTTCTGGAAGGCTCTGTAGTGAAATCTGCAAGGAGGGCTTCTGCATTTAAGTGGCAGGAGGTGCAAGCAGTTCTAATTTTGCAAAAAGTGAAAAGGTGCACTGTGCCAACCTTTACAGAGAACTGGATTAAGGGTATGCAGAACACCGCTAACAGGCTGTGTGCTATACCAGCAGGTGCAAAAGCCTGCTATGGATCTGACACTCTGTATTTTTCAAAACTCGCCGTTTACTGAATGCAGAAAAACCTTAGTACTTATTTTGTCACAGCGAAAGAAGTCACACTAAGTAAATTCTGCCCTTGCAGTAGAAAAAGACGACTGGATTTTCTTCTTTGTGTATAGCAGGTGGATGTGTACAACGCATCTGGAACCAAACCCAGGTCTGCTAATCTAACAAAGCTGTAGGCTGGAAAAAAAAACCAACAAGCAACCATAAAGCAGCAAAACTCCAAAAGAACCAACACAAACCAGATCACCAAAAATAATGGGAAAGTTTTTCATGGTGAGTGAAAGCACAAGCTATGTAGCTGTGAAAATAATAGAAGATAGTTTTGTACATACATATGTTTATTTTTTGTACTCAAAAAAAAAAAAAATCATCCCCAGGGATTTTTTGCCTTTTTTTTTTTTTTAGTATCTTTTTAACATTAATAAGGTCACCAGTAGTATTCAGAATGCTACAAATTAAAATGAATCTGGAAAATATTTTTACCAGTTTTTGGGGAATGTTAAGAAAGAATGATAGGACTGTAAAGCCATTCCTTTGGTGTGTTGCTAGCAGCCAATGCTTAGGGACATAGCTTCAGAAAACTCCTCAAGCCAGCCTGAGTCAAGAGAACCACAAAAGAAACTGTCCTGCTCCTTAAATGTATTTTCCTTTGCTAGTTGATCAAAGCTAAAACTTACTCCCTTTTCTTGGTAAAATGCATTTTTAATTAATACAAAATTTTCATTCTACTTCCCCTCAAGGCCACACAAATGCATGTACCAGCCTGAAGACATGGCACGGGACTGGAAAAGCAGCCAGCACAGGCAGATGTAACTACTTCCCAAGACAGTGCTGATACCTTACGCAAACTTAAAGTGCATCCAAAATTACAACTATATCTTTTTGCTTTCTTCCTAGATCAGTGCAACTCTCTTGTAATCTTTCAGGCCTTGAGCAGCAGAGCTGTTTTTTAAAGGTTTGTTTCATTCTGCTGCTTTTCTTGGCCAGATTTCAATACAAGCATTTTCATAGTGCTTGGAAAGCATCCTACCACGCTGAATATCTAAATGTTCAAATTCTAAAATAAATGTTACCGAAAAGGAAGTTATGCCACAGTCTCTTAAGCCATGATTTAAGAATTGGATTTGTAAGCAGGCAATGGTAAGTTGTTATACTCCCATCACATACTTGCTATTTCATTAAAATTGGAGATTAGTTTACGTTTATTCACGAACGTTGAATAGCATTCAGTAACTTCATATTCCCATTAGGAACAAACGTGTGAGATCATCCTGGTCTGAGTCAAAGTAATGGCTGTGATAAGAGCTGACAGCCACATTAAGGTTTTAAGGTTAGTCATTCCCACTCCAGCACTGAGGCTATAGAGGAAAAAAGTTTGAGCCCAGTTGTCAGAGCTGTTAGAGGTCAGTCAAGTCTCCAAAGCAGATAAAACCAGCTTTGTAAGTTGTCCCACCTTGTGCTGCAGATATCATGACTTCTTTCAGCTATGTAACAAGTGAAAACAGCCTGGTAACCCCTCTTCCAAGTTCTTCTAAACATCAAAGTTTTCTCATTGCTCTGTACCTCTTGTAGACACCTTCAGCTCTACAACAGATAAATTCCCAAGAAGGGAAAATACCTGACTAATTTAAGATGGGTAGGCTAAGTATGAGGTAACCACAACAAAATGAAATTAGCCCAGGGCACTTATTACTGGGTCCAAGGAATTTTTGCTTACACAGTGGTGCAAAGGATGAGCCAACAGACCCTCACAAAGAGAAGTTGTGCTGAACTAACAAGTGCCATCACAGATATAATTCAGAAATGCACCCTCTCACTACAGAGCTTTCCAGAAATGCTTTATAAGCAAACTGTTGAAATAGGGAACATTGAATAATGGACTGTACTTTTTTACTATACTGTTAATTTTTAAGTGTTGTCACAGAAATTCTGTGACATTCTGCATTTTGAGGAGATGGGCATGTCTTTCTATTATATACAACTTTTATTTATAAACCTATATTTACAAATAAGCACACCTCCTCCCTTTTTTTTTTTTTCAGAATAAGGCATTACCACACCAAAGTGCTGCAGCACTGCATGAATATTAAAAGGCTAAGAAATTAAATTCCAGTTTAGTTTGCCACTGACATTCAAAATAGAATGGTCACATACTAAACAACCAATAAGAAATTAAGGAATAACCAGAATAAAGGCATTTCCTGGTGAACTGAGGAAGCCAGATTAAGTTTCAGTTGGCCTCTTCTTCTGCTTATCCAACAGTATTTTATTTAAAATTCATCACCCATGACCTCAAGAATCAAGAGCCCAGCTGAAAAAAAATTGGATCAAGCTATATGTTTGATTACTGGAGCACATAAATCACTAACAGTTTCTCTCACACACCTCTGTTACTCAGAAATCTCACTATGTAAAATTTTCTTAAACATTTTTCTTACCTCTTAAATTACTTACCCTCAAAGAACTCCAAGTAATGAATTATTTTCAGTTTCTTAACCAAAAGCAACAAATATAATTTACTGTGATGCTTAAAAATTCCTAAAACTCCTGGTTTTATATTTAAAATATATTACAATAAAGATACGCTGTATTTCAGATGAATGTCCCTTTTTTTTCCCCCATAAATGACAATTCCTTTAAAAACTCACATAGTTGAAGTGTACTAAATGCACACAAGACAAAGTTGTCCTCAGACCTGTATGGCTATGACAACATTAGCATTCTAACAAATACAGCTTTTCTACAAAGGGAAGTTATCACCACTGACAACTTCCACTATTTTACTGTGGCTCTTACATCCATCAGATTTTTCAGAGAAACACATACAGGTTATGTATGTATGTAAAATATATATTTATTTATAGAATGTATAATTTGGATTATGTAGCTAATAAACATTTCTAATTATAATTTAGAAATTAACTTGAGAATTCTTACAGTGTTCTGCTTTACTGGTATTGTGTTTCTTTGGCTTTATGAGAGTAGGAGTTCTGCAATCTTGATCAGTCACTTCAAAACTTGGTCTTTATGGCACTGAGGTTTGTCATGTTATATTCTAGTATGTAACTAAACAATTCTAGATTGAATTCACAGTTAATCTTTACTGTGGCTAAAATAACTTAATGTGTTAAATATAAAAATTAAGTAAAGCACTAGAGAAGGTAAGACTGAAACAAATGAAAAAGCCTTAAACTGTCTTCATTTCAAAATAAAGTTTAGTTTTGTCAGACTTCCAGAGGTATCATACTCCGAAGAAACATAAGAATAAGGGGCTGTGTGCTCTTAAGAATGAAAAACAACACTAGAGAAATTCCAGGTAGTTCTGTATATTCAAACATCATTTTTCAGGTAAACAAAGGTCATGGCAGGTAAACACCCAATTTTTGATCAATTTTACCGAAATATAAAAAGGTCATAGTGTCATGTTGCCATTTAAAAATGATCCCAGACCCCACCCTTTTTTGTTTTGCAAGAAAAATCACAAACTTTGCAAAGATTCCATGGCAGTCCAAAGCATTTGTCTGGAAGCTGGGGATTACCATTAAGCCAAGAAGCCAAGAATATGCGTTTGTTTTCTTACCTCAAATCTTCAGAGAATCAAAGTGGAATAGAAAGATAAGGAGATATGAAAAAGATGTGGTATGAAAAGATATTGAGTTTACAGAACAATTTTGACTTCAGAGGGTTCCCTTGCTCTTCTGTAAGCACTTAAGAAACAGCTCAAAGGGAAGAGAGAACTTGTTCTTCACGTTATTATACATGTTCAAGAATGCAACCCAAAAACGTACCTGGCAAATACTAGTATCTGAATAGATGAGGGCAGAAAAGATCTTAAAGGCCACACAAGTTCTTTGTTCACAGTACCACTATTTTCTAATGTCCCAGTTGCCCTGTCACAACACTCCACCATTTCACAGGGTATTCAGTGGTGCTTTTTATCCTACCTTCAAGCTACCAGCTTGCTTCTATAGCAACTACTTTCATGTTCTCTCTCGGACTAAACGGAAGTCACCACTGCTACCTTTCCATATCAAATGGGAGAAGCAATGACAACACGGCACAGGAAGAAGACCTGTTGCTAATAATTAACAAGAAACAAGTAGGACGCTGTGGAGGTAAATAAAAACTCACAAGTTACAGAAACTATTCAGAGCTGCTCAAATTTTAATTGGCATTCATCTGAAACATCTGTGCCTAGCAAGAAAGCATAAAACTAATTTAGCTATCAGTCAGAATGAGGAATAGTTCTGCTGCTTGTCTACTACCTCTATTAATGCTACAACAGCTTGTAGAAGTCCCAAAGAACTCCACTTACAAATTCAGAAATGCATAGTACACTTACTTCCTTCAGATTATTTATTTCAGTCTCTTGTCTTTTATTCACTGATGTTAGCTTCTTATTGAGCTGTATCGCTTCCTGTACTTTGAACAAAAGTGAAAACATGTTAACATATACTTTCACATATGAAGGAACATTTGATTTATAACTGCAATGCATGTGAATATAATTTATAAAATAAACATCTTCATGGAATGGAGACTAAGACTGAAAATACAACTCAACTACTTTTTCTGTATAGTGTCATCTTTCAGTGTAATATCACACCAGGTGGTATTTGGTTTCAGAAAAAAACAAACCACAACTTATAAGCTTTGGTATTTCAAAAATATTTTGGTGTTATGGTGGGTTTGGGGTTTTTTTGTTGTTGTTTGCTTGCTGGTTTTCAGTTATACAACGTTCCTTAAAAACAATACTTATTTTTATTTATGTCCTGTGTATGTGTTTACAGGGATGATATTGATGTCAGCTACAAGCATTTGGCCTGTCCCACATGACATCTTTTGCCTCTAAATTGGAGAGTCATGGAATTGACAAGTGGACCACAGAGTGGATAAAGAAATGGCTGGATGTTTGTGAAGAGTTGTGGTCCATGGCTCAACGCCCAAGTGAAGACCAGTGATGAGCAGCATTCCTCAGGGCTCAGTATTGGGACCGGTGCTGTTTAACATCTTTGTCAGTGACATGAACAGTGGGATTGAGTGCACCCTCAGAGAAGTGTGACCAGTAGGTCGAAAGAGGTGATTTTGCCCCTCTACTGCACTCTGGTGAGACCTCACTGGAAGTACAGGATTCAGCACTGGGGCCCCCAGCACAAGAAAGACGTGAACCTGTTGGACCAAGCCCAGAGGAGGCCACGAAGATGCTCAGAGGGCTGGAGCCCCTCTGCTCTGGGGACAGGCTGAGAGAGTTGGGCTTGTTCAGCCTGGAGAAGAGAAGGCTCCGGGGAGACCTTATAGCACCTTCCAGTGCCTGAAGGGGCTACAAGGAGGCTGGGGGGGACTTTTTACAAGGGCCTGTAGTGACAGGACAAGGGGTAATGGGTTTAAATTAAAAGTGGGGAGATTTAGATTAGGTGTCAGGAAGAAGCCCTTCCCAGAGAGAGTGGTGAAGCACTGGGACAAGTTGCCCAGAGAAGCTGTGGATGCCCCATCCCTGGAAGTGTTGAAGGCCAGGCTGGATGAGGCTTTGAGCCACCTGGTCTAGTGGAAGGTGTCCCTGCCCATGGCAGGGGGGTTGGAACTGGATGGTCTTTAAGGTCCCTTCCAACCGAATCTATTTTATGATAAAACTGCAGGCACACAAAATTATATATAAGCCCATATTCTACACATACACTGTGATGTTTGCTTAGAAATGTATAACTTTTTAATGAGAAACAAAGATTTCTCTCTCAATTGGTACAAAACCTGATGTAAATGAGGTATTTTTATTACTTGAGGTTATCAGCTTTATTTTAAAGATAAAAATTACATATTTATATAAAATAAAGGTATGTGGAATAATAGTTTTGCATCTTAGTAGATTCCCAAATAATTCTGTGCTGTTACAACACATGAATGGGGACAAGATACTGATTGATAAAGCTTGAATAGCCATATCATCAGAATCTATATAACCATAACTGTATGAAATTATTCATACCACCCTATATATTTACTGAATGGGTTTTAAGGTTTAAGATTTCTGTACAACAAATGAATTTTTTATTATTTCATTAATGTTTTCTGTCCATTTCACAACATTAAACCTACTTAAAATAGTACTCATTTCCCCCTCTTTGCTATTTCCATTAAATCCCCTCATTTGAGCTGGTACAACTGTTTATGTTGATTATACTGAATGGCATGAGGAAGCTGAACCAAATTAAGCATAAAAAAACCCCACAACCTGTGGGTTTGTTTGGTTTTGTCTGGTTTTTTTTAAGGGATGGATCAATTTTTTTTTTGGAAGCAGTGGATCTGCTGCTGGATTGTTTTGAACAAAAATCAGTTCCTCAGTGTAATTTACCATGTGGTCACACACACGACTGTAGTAGTGTTCAGCAAAGAGCAGGAGAGGTATGGGGCCTGTGCTGCTTAACCTGGCACTGTCAGAGACACTGAGAAAGCTACTGAGGTACATTTGATGTTTGGCACATGGTAGCTGCTATTTTTCTGAACCGTCAGGTGTCTCCAACTCTGTATTGTCAAAACAAAGCAAGAACAAATGCTGAATATTACAAACAGGCATACCATTATGCTCTAGTTTTCCATGAACACCTTTAACGATTCCAAACTGACATGCAATAGTTGCATAACACTTCTCAACTTCATTCAGTTTCTTATGATGCTCCTCTTTTGCTGTTAAGTGCATCTGTAATTTTTGATCCTGTTAGAAACAAATGAAACACCTATTTAACGATATTGACTGTCATGTACAAATCAACTTGCCAAATGCTTTTTATCATAATAGCATAAATGCAAAACCATCCCCAGAATATCTCTGCATTAACTGTTTTCAAACCCTGATTTCAAGTTTTCCTTTGTTATGTGGTTTAAACACGTTCTTTAATCGGCCACTGTGTTGTGAACACAGTGTAACTTCGTACTGCTGCCTGTGGTTTATGCTTGTCCTCCTGCACTGCCACCCAGCACAGCACTGCATTCTCTCACTCCTTCGATGTAGGATGTCCATGCAGACTAATGCAGCACCCACCCCACATCAGCTGTTCAGTACCTGCCCATGTTTTTGGCTGCAGATGCAAAACAACACGTTGGCTTCAGCAGCTATGTTTGTACCTCATTGCTCAGGTTGTCCCACAATCAATAATTAAGTGAAATGTACTTAAGTTTCATTAATTTTACCACTCACTCTCTCTTGTTTTGTGAGGGGGTGATCAAAAATACATATCCGCAGGAAACTATTCAGTCACACATGCCACTGATTTTTTAAAAATTTTTTTGTTATCCTTTATTTTATATACACTAAGTTTGCGTTCCTCTTTATACCCTGTTTTTGTTAACCACTTTGTAGGTACTATTTGGTCAATTTTAAACTTCATTTTCTCAGAAAAGATTGGGTTAAATTAATTCCTCAGAAAAACTATCCATTTATTTAGCCATCTAATCTATTTCTAATCTACAGTAGAGCAGACAGAAATTAAAAGGAATTGGGCCAAATTCATTCCTGTGTAAATTCAAGTTACACAAGGATGAGTCGGGCCCAGTCTGGCTTCTGTGAGGCTCCATTTCCATACAGTAACAAATGCAATACATGTCGAAGCATCAGAGGATAATAAAAACTGATAGTAATCAAAAGAAATGACCAACATAAGGCTAGCAAAACAGGATATATAATACAAATTTCTCATGTTTTATAAGGTATGAAATTAAATACACTACAGCAAATGGAAAGTCATAATGGAAGCACTGGTAAAGAAACACCACCACTTACAGAATCACTGCAAGGAATGTAGACGGTGAATGTTCATATACTTTTTCCTAATCACACATAAACTCTTGAAAAACTGTGCTTAGCTAATTCTAGGATGTGGATTTTATAACAACAACAACAAAGGAAAAATCATATTTGTTTTTCCTGATAGTCATTCACGTATTTATTTTAAGAGACTGATGAGCAGGGAAACATTGCTAATTCGAGACTGGAACAGCCTGTGGCCAGATCTGAGGCTTTTTGCATTTTCTTTTACATAGATTCTTCGTAGTGTTCTCCCAATTTCTTTAAGTCAGCAAAACAGCATAGTCCTCCCTCCTCACTAGAAAAGTAGAGATATGCTTTGTTATTTCCTAGGGCTCTTTCCAGTGAGAAAAGGAATTGGCCTGCTATAACCTCAAAAGTTTTGAGAGCTTACCACTTGCCTGAATGTAAGTTTTGATGGCAAGCTGCTCTCCAGGCTTAGTGCATAGTAAAATAAAAGCCATTTGGTTTGCCTTCTGACATCCTTCCCTGAATGTGCGAGTCCTCTGTTCACGGTGAAAAGGTCTTAAAGCAGTCTTGTATAGAAAATCAAAAAACACCAGGAGACACTGCAGGATAGGGAGGGTATGACCCTGGAGTTGGAGTACGACCCACAGAATCTTGGTTCTCCTTCCTAACGTCTGATACTGCAAGAACAGGAGTTATTGCCCTGCCCTCCACCAGTAATAAAGATAAGCTGGGATGGGGAGTGGAACTGATTGTGGCCATATGGTTTGTTGAGGCACAATGATTTCTTGGTGGAACTAGACCAGAGAAATAGCTCAAGGTCAGGTAGGTGACTGGAGGAAGACAAAGAGGGAATTGCTCATATCTCAAAGATATTCTGGAAATTGAGTCTCTAGTCAGAGTTACTCAGTGAAGCAGAAGGTGGTAATTGGGAGGTGAAAGTGTCAGAGAAACAAAGGAGATGTAATGGCATGGAGACCTAAGGCAAGATCATGTGAAAATTATGCAAAAGGCTACCAATTGTAAATCTTCAATATAGAAAAAACATATCCAGAATAGTTCCTTTAGTTCCCACCATTTTTCTACTTAAAAATCATTATTTCAAATTTATACTGTATCCCTGCCTTCTCACTGTATTTTTAAACATCATAGTATAGTTACAGGCAAGTTCCTAAATAAAGGTGGAAAGGAACTAAGAATAACATGCCTACCCTTGATTGTTAAGAACAAACCAACTTTTTAAATTACATTTATTTTAACTTTCTACAGGAATTAAGTTTTCATTTGTTTGCTAACTACATCTGTATTAGAAAACTAAATGGTGGCAGGGAAGCTCTCAGGAAATGCCTATACTGTTGTGAAAACATCCCTGACATTTTGACCTATGCCAAGGAGCACTCACGTAAGCAGTTCGGGGCACAGTTCAGGAGACTGCTGGGAACGACGTGGGTTATTTGGATGCAGCTTCCCTTGTTGGAAGAGCAGTGGAGTTTAATGAACCTAGACCATTTCGTATCACTTGATTGCAGCTTCACTAGATGGTCTCACAAACATTCAGTTTACCAGTATAAACACAATCAGCAAGTGAAACTAGACTAATTACAAGTCATTCAGAGAGGCAGTCACCCCACCCCATCTACTTTACTCACTGATACTGATGCACTGAATCACTACGCTGTAGACAGTGATGTCGCCATTGACTACACAGAGATCTTGCACTCCCAGTTTGCTCTTCTGAACTGCACACAAGATTTGGTCTCTAAACCAGCCAACACTAGCCTTAAATCTGTATCATGGTGCTCAAATTTGAAAAACCAAGAATGAGACTAAGATTTATATACTGCAGAAGACAAATAACTCTAAACGCTTACTCTCTCAGACATGCCCAGGATCAGACAACACAAGTTCACAAGGCAACACATGAACAGATGAAAAATTTACATCAGGGTTTTTTTCCTACTCTGTATCAGCTTTTATTCTACACTCGGAGCGTTCTAGCATTCGACACTGTATCACATGCCAGGAAATTAATGAACGAGAAATCCAAGAGCTGACCAAGGCCATTCTCCTCCAGTTATTTTTTATTTCAGCAGCAAGAAAGAGACCACAATACAGGACCCACACCGAACCTTATTCTACCAGACAACCAGCTTTGTAGGAATCATCCTGTAGCCTTCCTGACTGCATGAGTGCTACTATCCATTACAGTCAGGTGCAAAGCAACTAGACCACATGCAATAATCAACACTTACTTTGGAAACAAAGGAAAGTTGGAAGAAAATAAATCCTTTGTTTCTTTGTCCCTATAGAGTCTTTCAACATGAACCAAAAACTTCCACTATTTCAAAATTGTAGCAGACATCAAAAGAATTATATCATCATTACAATTATCACCTACACTTAACTGAATAGCATGCTAAAATATGGGGTATATGCAATATATTGACATTACATATGCTAGAGAAAAAGAACAGAATGAAAGAAACAAACCCAGAATAAAATGCTATGTTGATAAGGCATGCTCAATCCCCAGCACGTATGGTACTGACTGGCAGAGTTTCCAGGGTGCAGGAAATAAACTGAGCAGCACATCTGTGTACTTTCAAAATACTAGCCACAGCACGATCTAATCTGTCTTTAACAAACTTAAAATTGAAATGGGTCTCAAATGGATGATTTGGAAGTTCATCTGTTTTACTTTTAAATATTTTGCCTTTTATGAAAACTAAGTGCCTACATGGGCTGCTACTATTTTGATCCCTAGAATGTACCATTTATTTCAGTGCAGCTACTCAACAAATAAAATTGGTAGAATTTGACCCAGTCTACAACTGTATTAGTCTGCTACTGCATAAGGTTGTAGGAAAGAATTCACTTATTATACTTTGTGGTTTTTTGTATTCATTACTTCATCTCAGAGCATCTTCTACAAGTACGGCCAAACCATACATTTTATGTTTAGTGTTACATGCAAAAGAGGATTTCTAGTATTTTGTCCCCCACTCAACAGTGTTTTTAATAGCCATACTCTGTATCAAACCCACAGTACCCCAATGTTTTAAAAATATTCAAATAATCAATTATGGAAAAGTTTATAAACATGAGAAAGATTTTTTTAAGCAGCAGAGCAGCAATTCCAGCTTATAGAAAAGGTGTTGTGATTCAAATATTCTCATTCATATGGAAGACTGAGTTTGCAAGTTATGAAAGAAAGGTAATATGTCAAATGACCTAAATGTAGGTTCAATAATTTTGTATATTTTAAACACAGTTTTAGATCAGATGTATTTTAAGGATAAATAGAAGTAAAGTAAGACAAAACACATTTTATGTTGCCTTTGATCTTTAACTTGTAGTCTTATCTCCCAGGTCAGAGGGCACATTATTCAATTTCACCATATTTTGTGTAAAACCACTGTAGCGTTGAAGATGACTTTCAGTACAAATGTCATGGTACTTAAAGCTAAACTGGACCCTAGTTTTTTGAGCTTCTTAATTAAAATCACAGTTTGTAACGGTCTGACAATATTATCTTTATTCTTTCCAGTTGAGCAGCAGCAGAATTTTCACAGCATTTATTCAATCAAGCTTGGCAATGTTTCTGCAGCTCACTCTTTCACTTCCTAAAACAGACAAAAGGGTTCAGAGCGACTATGCTGTCATTCTTCATAAATTTATTCTCTGTGTCAAAGGGAGTAAGCTGGACTGGATGAAAACTAAACTGTTCAGGATGTTCACTGATGTTAAGAAGCAATTCTGAGAAGAGGAGTGAAAAAGAGTGAGGTGAAAACTATCAGTTTTTCTTAAAAACAAAACAAGAACTGCTTGCAATTCCCTGTTACTTCTTTGAGACAAATATGCTACATCCTATAAGGGTAATATAATTACATTATTCAAATTACAGTCTCTAAAAAAAAAAAAAACTTCACTACAAAGAGAACAAATGTACCAATTATATTTTAATTCAGGGAGAAAAAATATCCAAATGGTAAGAAGCAGCTATCAAACGAACAACAACAAAAAACCCTAAAAATATTGCATTTGAAAGTTTTTCAGATTCAAATCTGCTATCACCTCTATTGGTCATTTTAATAATTATCACACATCATTTAAATATTAGAGTTGGTTGGTTTTTGCATTACACTCTAAGCAGACATTTTCTTTTCATAGAAGCTGTTACTTATTTTTTACTTTCATTAATGTCTTACCATTTCATTCAGTTTCTTTTGTAAAGTGTATTTTGCAATCTGCAAAATGAAAGAGAGGTTTTCGTTAAATTGTAGTTACATTTTTTCTGATGACAACCTGCATATTTAGGTATTCTCATACCTAAGATATAATTGCATTTATTGCCAATCCAATACAGTACTACTGATTTTGAATTAACAATTATGCTACTTATTTTATTATTAGATTCACTTTACATAATTTCATGTCAATATTTAAATTATGTAAAAATGCTTTATGCTGATTTGTTACTAGAGGAGTTTTGAAAAATACATAAATCCTTGTGTTTTCTGACATGTAGCATAAAAATAATGTGTAAATGGACCACAGTCTGTAAACTAGATTCTTAAATAAACAGAGAAGAAAAAGATAGAAATGGAAATATTCTCTCAAGTCCTAGGGGAATGTGTGTTCCCTGTTGGAAAAAAATTCTAGGTAGATACACTGAATGGTGGCATATAAAGACATATTGTACCAATCTTGTATGCTTTAATAATAAAAGATTGAAATTTGAAGCCATTAACACTATTTTTCATACACCATTGACCTCAGAGAATTTTAACTTGCAAAATACTTAAGCTCACAAGAGCTTTAGTCTGTATGTCTCTTAGAATATTTAAACATGTCTAGAAAAAAAAAAAAAGAGAAACATCAAAGAACCCAGCATGTGTAAACCTCATACAGAAAATATTATTTCTAGAAAAAAACTAAGCCTAGAAAATAATAATTTTAAGGTAAAATTTTGACTCTCTGGATAAAGATGGCTACAAAACCAAATTAGAAATTCCTCACTCATAGTTTAGGCTGATTTCCAAATAATTTTTCTGGGTCCACAAGTTCATTGTGACTTTCTCAAGCCACAGCAGAATTTCCTAAATTTGAACTATACTATAACACAAATGTTTAACCTGTGAACATCAAAAAATTAATGTTAAGCTTTTTTTGAAATTTGTTTTTTCTTACAAAAGAAAGGCCAGTGGAATTTTTCATTACTCTTGCTGTCTACCTATTATGTTCAGCAGACCATGGAGGGATATTATCATCTGTGCTATGCCCAGAGTTGAACAAGGCAACAAAATCCTTACAGCTACTGCACAGAAGGCCAGCCATGGGAATAAATTTCTTTTGCTCCTAAAATAC
Source organism: Eurypyga helias (assembly GCF_000690775.1). NCBI lineage: Eukaryota > Metazoa > Chordata > Aves > Eurypygiformes > Eurypygidae > Eurypyga > Eurypyga helias. The sequence goes on from NW_010235663.1 coordinate 50,957, forward strand.
CTTCACTGTTGACTAAATAATTAAACAGTCTGATACCAAGTAAAAGAATCCCATTATAAGAGAATGTTAATAAGAACCAAACATGTTGCAAACTCACGGGTAATAATCCATTATAACTATTTTATTTTCAGTGGAATTATTATCCCACTCTGTTTGGGGTAGAAAAATAATTAGTTCCTGGCAATACCTGAAATCTGGCAATGCATTACAGTGCTAATTCTCTGCGGTGAGTTCTACACTTTTAATCTATTTTCAATATATCTGCCTTGGTCTCTAAAAGAAAAACAAATGCTAGCTATGTCCCTGTGTTTTCCTTGACTTCAAGTAATTGTGAATCACAGCCACCACTGCTCCAACACCTTGTAACAACATAAAGTACAGTACAGAAATAACACCAAGCAACACCAGAGTAAATTGTGCATTAATCCAACAATTTTACTGACAAACAGGCATTGGAAAGCCATGGATTAAGTGGTAAATAAAAAAATGAGACCATTTTCACTAGAAATCTCCTAGTGAAACAAAGGAAAATCATAGCAAACACAGGCAGCACTGTGAGTTGGAGGCCCAGTGTGAATACTTGTTTCTGTTCAAGAGTCCAAAACCAGACCTTCCAGGCAGGTGAGAAGTCAGAAGACAAGAATAGAAAAACAGATGACGACAGTGGAAATGAAAAGGAAGCACGTTTCACATGCTATTTGGACTTTCGACTCTGCAGTTCTTCTGGAGGAAAAGAAATTTAGCTGGAATGTAGCTAATTCAAAGCAGAATTGACACAGAAGACTAGAACAGAAATTCAGTGTTAAAAAGTGAGATGTACACGTACTATAAAGATTAAGCGAGAAGACCTTAAAGGCCCTCTTAAAAACAACTATTTTCTTACCAGAGAAACAGCTAAAACCAAAGCACTTGCATACCAAGGAAAGTTATTTAACAAAAATAATACTTTACCTGTAATGCTTTTAATGCTTCTTTCAGTCCAGCAATTTCTTTTTCTTTTGTTACTACAGCAAGTTGATATTTTCCCTTACAACAAAAGCTGTACTTCAGGAATTGGGCAGAATGAATGCATTTACAACAAGAAATTATCAATAAGAAGGTTACGAACATAAAGTACTACTCCTCTAAGACAGAATTAATTGGTGAAAACAGGTGAAAATTCAGCTAAATAATTTTAAATTGTATATATCTGCTATAAAAAGAAAAGTGATAACATGATAGTGAAAATTAAAATATTTTCACTACTTAGGACTAGTCAGCAAGTTTGGGGTTTTTTTTCATTCTGAGAGACAAGCCTAATAAAGGCAGAATTAATAAGTTACTTTAGAACTAAGATAACAAAATAAATAGCAAGCAAAGTATCAGGTAAGCCTATTTTCTTATCCATTCTAGCAGAGTCTTCACAGAAACAACTTCCTCAGCTTTTCCAATCCACAAAGATTGACCAGTAATCTGCTATCACCACAATTACTAAACACGTGCAAACACATTTTAGGTTTTTTTTTTTTTAGATATATGTGCATGTATGTACATATATACACAAACACACACACATATACATGCATGTTAATAGTCAAAGAACTTCAGTTGAATTAAGTCAGAGAAGAATCCCAGGCAGCAATCAATACAATGGGGAACAGAATCTAGCTATGAGAGAATGCACCAGGGAAAACAAATGCATCCGTTCAACCACCCCTGCCTGTTCCATTCCTTTCCAACACAGCACTGGCAGTGCAACCTCCTGAATCCATCTTGATAAGTAAAAGTAAATCAGAGAAATCAAACTCTGTCCTGAAACATTACAGCTTAGTTTATTCTTTCAGTTACTTTGGTGTAATGTACTGAAAGGATCATTTGATTCAATGGAAGTACTTAGAGGGGATGAAAAAGAAATATATCAGCACATAATTTAATTCTAAAACAGTAGCTGTCATTGAAAATACAAATCAGGTGCTACTACGTAGGTGTGTGTGGACAAAAAGGGTGTATTAACAAGGAAAAACTCCAAATACAAGTAAGAAGTCCAGCAGTCCTGGTTAACTGGGGAAGTTCCACGTGACTGGAGACTGGCTGATGTTATACCCATTTACAAGAAGGGTCGGAGGGAACCAGGTAATACAAATGAGGCAAATAAAGTTTACTTTGATATACTTTCAAATTAATTTCACTTCTGAAAATTTCTGTGCAAGTTCTTAAGAAGGATATAGCATACTCATCCACTCCTAATCACTGGGAAATTTAAGTGAAACAATAGACACAGAGACATTCCTTGGCTTCACTGTTTGAAACAGCCCCCCAATATATCAATGCAAATCCTTTATTCAGAAGAGCAAGCAGGCACTCAACTTGCTATAAAAACCTCATGTAGTTAAGAAAAATTCCATAAATTCAGGCTTAAGCCTATCTTACTTCAGTTTAATTTAAGTTCCTTATGAAACCAGCTCAGGTAAATCAGTAAAAGCCTCATTAGTATCTGGTTTTACTAAACAAGTTAGAATTGTTATTTTTCACTGTTATATGGAAAAAGCTTATGATAATTTGTCCAAAATTCCCAAAATAAAGTATATTCTGTATATCTTCAATATAGAATTATCAAAGAACACTTTTCCCCCAAGTGATTTTTAGCATAAGCAGATTTTAAAGTGACATTTCCCAAGTAATTGAAGTTCTATAGGCTATAAACGAAACCCCAAAATTAACAAAGGCTATAAAGAAACTTCTATTGCAAAGGCCATGGCAAGAAAGACAATTTAATTGTAATATACTTAATTTATACTTAGAACATGTTTGCTAAGTTATATGGCATTATCATTTGCATATGTGCTTCACTGGATGACAAATAATTGTAACAAAGTACCTTTTCTTCTTCCATGGCAAACATCCTTGCCTGCAACTGTCAGAAGCATTAAAAAAAAACAAAAAAAAAAAAAAACCACCAAACCACAGATCAATACAGCACATGGGATTGATTTTCACTCATGCAACTTCACGAGAGACCATAGTTATATTACCCCGCCTAGTGTATTTGCTGTTTCTTCCCCCCGCTTTAACTATAACTACAGAGTCACAAGCAGCAAGTTCGTGAATCACAAATTATTTTGGCAAGACAAAAAAATTGATGTGGTTGTCAATTTCTTTTTTGTGTGATGATTGTGATGCAGCGTTAGTCAAATTCTTCATGACCAAGCGCAACGCTTTCAGTTGCTATGACTGTTCTCGGCAAGGTCTTCCAGCACTCTTATTTGTTGATTATATATTATGGAGAACAAACACAACCCCTGTTTGAAAGGCCAAAACACACTTTCAAATGTTAAACAGATTAAATTAGGGGCAGAACTTTTACCATGGTTTATGAGTCTAACCTTGCAGAGGACATGCCATCTTAGAGAGATGGCAGAAAAAAAACCCAAACCTAAAATCATATTAGAAGAAGCATTATCTTCTCTGGGATTATTTTGAAAAAACAGAAATGAAAAATCCCAGGAAGAGTGGCTTACTGTGAAGAACTGTCAAAATACAGGCATTATACTGTGTCTGGAAGAAGGAAAAAGACCTGATCTCTTTGAGCTGTGTATTCTAACATTTCATATGCAACAGAAAACTATTTTAATACCAACAGATAACTTGCTACTATGCCATCGTATTCTGAAGTCTCATTGTCCAAGTTAGAAGGCCCTACTTTGCTACCTGCTTTTTAAAAGCTGACATAGCTTCTTTGTTTTGCTGGTGCAATGTGTCCATCTGATGCTGCAAAGTTTCCTGTTTGTGCAAAATAACAACATTATTTTAGTTTTAAATATTATCTTACAGCAAACCATAGATGTAGTATTTCAAGAAAAAAACCCAATTCCTTGTTAAATACTTTTAGATTGATTAAAACCAAAACCCGAAGACCAAAAAAAAAAAAAAAGACATTTAGACATTCGTTAACTGATAATATGATAATAATCTTTTTGGTAGCAGCTTCTCTTTAATTCATAACAGGTAACAATTCTCATCTCTGCAATTCTTATTTGTTATCGTTAGGCTGTCTATAAGCAACTTGTACCCATCCTATCGACCTGCAGAAGCAATCCAACACAAATTGCATCTTGACACAGTTCCAAGTAGTTATAATAGAATTTTAGTTTTAATGTCCATTCAAAAAATATAAATCCACTAAAACATAACAATCTGATGCTGATTTTAGTTGAGTTTTAGTCATTTAATAAACTACATGTAAGAGCTGAGGAAGGGCAGAAAAGACTAAGCATAAGGTGACAGTGTAAGATTTTTATCAACTTATCTGGATTTACTCTCATCCATAAACCCAAGAAAATTATTATTTTTAATTATTATTTTATGGTGGTATTTTTTTTTTCCTATCATAATTTCATAGACTAATACTATGCTCTGCAAGTTGGAAGTCTTTAAATTCTTTAAGCACCATGTTCCTATACATGACAGAGAAACCCATCCCACAGCCAAGGTAAAGTAATACGGAAGATATTCTTGTAAATCAGGTTTAAGTTCTAGATACTAAAAAATGTTAAAGGTAGTGAAGAGGCTCTGTCCTCAAAAGGCTATCTCAAAATATACATAGGTATTTAGCTAAGAAATTACTGTGAAGTAGGAAATGATTAAGTAATGACTTCACAAAAATAAGTATCAATTGAGACTAGTAAAAAGAATGACTGGGAGAAAGTAAATTCGTTTCACACATGAGAAATTTTGTTTCTTCTCCTGCCTTAATTGAGAAATCGAGAGTTTTTCAGACATGAGAAAAAAATTGTTGCACAAAATTGTTACTTCCCCCAGAAAATGGTTGTTGCTTTAAGTTCCACAAGCAAGAGCTGTCACCCTTTGACACTAGACAAGAATCTGTGGAGGTAAGGTGTTTTATATTCTTGTACATACTCATAAATGTCTTGTAAGATGGGTAGAGAAAGTTTTGATTTGCATCTAACAAACGATACATACTACATGAATGAACATTCAAGAATGTGTAAACAGAAGTCTTGTGCAACATTTTCCGCAAGTTGTCCCTTAGAACTGTGTCCACAGACACAGGTTCTCTAGTGGGTAAAAGGTACACCAAGTGTGCTAGAGAGTCAGAAAGAGTATTGCAGTGTCAGCAAATCAACTATGCCCAGCGGAGAATTCCTACGCACCACAGGAATACAATTTTATATCCACGATACTGTTAAACTGACACTTCTAATATATAATGATTTCTGTAGATATGTTTGGTTTCACAGAAGAGTCATCTTTACAATTTATACTGAGATCTTTATAATATACCACAGTCTTCCTTGTACTATATATTCAAACGATGTATTTTACCCCATATAAAGAGACTGGGAATTTTCTATAAATATTCATTTCCTAACAGGCCTCACAGTCAAGACTATTAAATAAAATGATTATGTATAACTTCCTCAGAAACTCAGTTCTGTAATAAATTTTCTGTTCATACCATGTATGAGTGGTGTAGGGGAAGTGAAGAATAAAATTACTTTTTAAAATATAAACAAAAATCACCTTTCATATTGTGATGTCATAGTAACTATAGTGAGTATACTTAAATTTAAAGGTATTTTTTCCCAGTTATTCTGTTTTCCCTAGTCTAGCATATATTTTTCAAGAGCAGCAACAGTATTCATAAAAATTAGACAAAGATTTGCTTTAAAATTGTAATATTAAACCAGAAAATTAGTTCAAGTCATGCCTTTATTTCAAACTATTTTGCTAAATGCAAGGTAAAATAAAATATATACTGAATCACAGAAATGTTGACTGAAAGGGATATGTCTGTAGGAAAAAGTATAACAGAGGCTTTGAGGGGAAGCTGTCTACTTACTGAAGTACGATTGAGGTCAATATGATTCTGCATTCAGAAACCATCAGGTCACAAATTCAATTTAAATGTCATACTCAGCATTTTCATCTTACTTGAATCTCCAGAATTGGAAACCCATACTAGCTTGTTCCTTTGAAGTTCCAGAGCTCTACATATGTGCACACATGAATTTCTTAAAATCCACAATGCATTGTTTATATCTGGTTTGCCATGTACCAGTGTTAAATGCAAAGTGCAGAAAAAAGAGAGTTCGCCTAATTGCCTGTTAGTCCCATCTTTTTATTAATGGTAAATTAAACTGCTGTGAAGGTCTCAGAATGAATGGAAATCATCCCTTTTGAACCCAGATTATTAAAAACTGCAATGCTAGGTTAAGAAAAGCAAAGAAGGGTTACAAATTGAAAGCACTATTGCTTTTACAAATATAAAATGTTTCCTGTTTCTGTGTGCACATACATGTCTTGCAGGGAAAAAAAGCACACAGTTAGGATTATTAATTTAAGATGGTTAGGATGAACTCCAAGACGAAATAGTCTTCCTTTACTACTAAGATGTTAAATATCACAAGATCAAGGATAGAGCTGAAATTATTGTTTTTTCTGTGATCGTAAAATATATAGAGTGAAGCCTTTTATCTTGTGACCTAGTGACAGGGGTCATAGGTTTGATTGTATTAGAGAAGGGAATGGATTTCCTATGAAAGCATAACCTCAAGAGTCCTAACCCTAAGAAGAATGTTAGACTTATTTCACTGAAAACTTCATTCTGATCACTTAAAAGCTGACAAACCACTTTTGAGTATGTCTAACATGAGTTTCTGTTTAAAGTAATTTTTTAGAAAACTTCTCACCAAAAACATTGCAAGTGAAGTTGTTTGTACAATGGCACTGGTACTTGCACTTCCCAAAGCCAAACATAATACAGAGAAGATGCTGCGTAACTTCCAACACACTGATGTGTCAACTTGCCTCATGTTATGCTAAACGTCTTCTTCCTCCAATATTATGCCCCTTCTGAGAGGATTTCCAGTCATGACACATACTATCATGGTACTCTTTTGTTAACCAGATTTCTAGGTTGGGTGCAATCCAAATCAATGTAAGAACTACAGACATTCATGACTAGACAATAAACTATTGGCTACATTCTACTACTAGAAATTACAATAGCCCTATAAAGGGGAATTGTACCAATTCACAATCCATATTAATACTATATTAAAATTAAATCTCGGCAATTACTACATACTAATACTAAAGACAATACTAATAATACATACTAAAACTATGTAGGAAAGTTACCTTCTGCCATTCAAGTTCCTGTTTCTCTACAACAATTTTACTTATTTGATCTTCATAATTAATCTCGGTTTCCTAGGTTTAAAAAAAAAAAGTTATTTACATGAGATGGTACCTGCAAATTAACATAATTTGTGTATTCATACTATTCTTCCTTTACAGCCCAGTACACAGAACAGTATGTGTCAATATGCTGCACAGAAAAAAAAGGAAACAGAAGCTCTCTGTAAATGGTAAAATAGCAGATGAGTTCAGCTGTTCTGGTCAGAAAAATCTGCAGATTAAATAACATAAATACATTACATTCAAATAATAAATAAATTACATTGAAATGCCTAGCAGAAGATTAGGAGCTCTTTTAATTAGCAGTTACATTTTCCATTTCATACATAGTCTCTTCTGCACCTTACAACAAAACCAAGCTCAAAGGGAATAAACCAGACTTGACTTCAGAGTTGAAAAATGATTGAATAGTCTGATGAACCAAGTCAAAATACTGAGATGAAAAGAAAGTTAGCAAGCTGCAACACAGGCTTCAAGAACTAATTGTTAATCAAAGATACAGATAGTCATGGTTAATGAGTCAGAATATTTGGGACATCTCAATTATTCAATTAAAAGCATTTGAATCTTTATTCCTTTTAGCATTTCTCAGGACAACTGAAAGTTTGTCAGCAATTACTTCTGTTATTATGGAAAAAGTGAAATATTTATCATAACCTTCTTGTGTGTCAAGAAGCCTCCCGACCTACCAGACGAAAGTAAGAAGTTAAACAGAAGTCACTGACAATCATCACGTATTTTTATAAGATGAGCTACCTGAAAATCTAAGAACTCTCAATGCCCTTCCCAATCCAGAAGATGGACTAGCAAGAGGAAGGTGTGTTCAATCTCTCCTTCTTGCAGAAGCACTTTTTCAAGAATCAAATTATTACTGTGATAAAAATGAGACTTGTCTGCTGATAATCACAGTTGCTAAATTTTTTTTTTGAGAAATTTCCTGAAACATTCTGGTATTAAAGTCAAATTTTCCTAACTCGAATCAGCTTCCCTGTTGAGTCAAATTTTTATGAGCACTGGGCTTCTACAAATACAATACTCAAAGGAAGAACAACAGGTTTCCCAATCAAACAGTCATGACTTCTTGCAAGAACAGTATTCAGGCTTTTGATGTGTACCATCAGCAATTCCCTGCTGTCCTGTTACTGCATACAGCCAAAATAATGAATATCCTTTAAAGACCTAGCAAACTACACTAATGTACTGTTCTGAGCTTCAGAGGTTAATTTCCTGCCTTTACTCCGCACACTGATGATCACCTTGAAAAAAAGTGACCACATTAAGGTAAGATTGACTGCTCTTTGATGAACTGGTGAACTAATAACATTTATTGAGGTCTCGTGTTGCAACACTCTCCAACAAGGGCTAAAAGGACCACGTGAGAGTAAAAGATTACTCCCGATACATAGACTGTGTTCTCTGAATTGCTGTACATTGATAGGTCATGTGCAACTTCACGCTTTTTTGGGTTCAACTTCCTTAGTCCAGTTTAAAGTCTGCATTCTAAATTGAAAAAATAAGCACTCACACCTCAACGACCCATACTTCTGCAAAAGAAGTGGCTATAATCCTCAGGAAAACAGTGATAACACCACACCTGCCCCTGCCCTCCATCAAAAAAAGCCATTTTTGGATGTCTCTGGTAGAAAATTAAGAGCAGGCCTCAACAAGATTATTCTCTTGATATCAGGTTTTAAGTAAAATTCTACCAAATTGTAATACCATGAATGACTATCACCTACCATGGCGGGG
>NW_010235664.1:0-17141 GCF_000690775.1 Eurypyga helias
GAGAGACGCGATACACACACGCGTACGAGCTGACCTAAATGTCGGGTAATTTCATACTCTTCCTCCCTACCAGCCTTGCTCCAGGGCTTCATTTTTCTCACCTGTGTCTGAACTATCAGCCGCCCTGGGTGGGAGATGAAACCCTTACCAGTGCTGTTGTTTTGGGGTTGTTTGGGTTGGGGTTTTTTTAACTGTTATTCTAAAACGTGAGGCTATGGCTGTTTCCCCCTCCTCCCCCTCAAGTGGAGCTGTAGCGTAATGGTTGGGTTCCCGGCCCTTCAGCTTGCTCTGGGGATTTTTCACCCTAAAAATCTGTTTCGGATTTAAGGCGAGACGCTGGAGGAAGGTGAGAAGGGGTGTCTTATGCACACCCCCTCCTCACGCTTGTGTGTCTCTTCCTTTAATTGCTTGCATCTCCTTATAGAGCAGAAAGGGGGTTTTGTTGAGATGGGTCTTATTTCTGGAGAGGACAGGGCTGGAAGACTTAGGTAACAGCCAGTGGCGTCTTCCCATTCAGAAGTGCTCATCCCGTGCTCTCTGGAAGGAGGCCCGGGGGAGCAGAGCTGGCTCTGGGGGACTGCTGAGACGCGGAGGCCACGAAGGTGCACTGTAGGTTTGGTGCAGCGGGGAGAGGCATCGCTCCCCCGCGGCACGGGCGCCTTCCTAGGGAATCCCTAACCCTGCTCCGTCCACCGCTGTTGCGGGCGTTTGTTTACCCTGGTCATGGTTTAGCTAAGAGGGTAACGTGTTTGGTGCTTACGTTCGGGCTTCTGTGGTCAGCGGAAACAAGGCTTGTTTCCTGAGCAGAACTAGGGATGTTAGCGTCCAGCTACTGCCGAGGGCTGGCTGGGGAGGAGTGAGTGCAGCCCGGGGGAACCCTCCGTTCTGGCAGGCAAGTAGCACTCAAATCGGTTACCCCCCGTGACATATAAAAGGGTGTAACATCAAACCGGGGGGGGAAGGAGAGGACCGATTGGCAATAGATGAGCACCCTAGGTAAAAAGTGCACTACGGCAGTCTGCGTTGTGTTTACACAAGCCAACTATGAGTCCTGTTCTAGGGAATCAGTGGTTCAGGCGTTTCCCAAATGCCCAAGGTGTGACGGATTGTGGTTATCCCGCTGCTGAGGTCCTGTGTGAGGGCAGTGGAAAACACAGGTAGGCTCCTGGTCTCTGGCAAGCCACCAGCGTGCTGCTGGGCACGTCATTTCATCTCCCCGTGTCTCATTCCTATCATTAATGATATTTTTCTACCTGCGTGGGGATTGGGTGAGGACATGGTTGCAATAACCAGTGGGTGACGGTGCGAGAGGAAAGGTCAGTATGTAGCCATCCTAATGTCACTCAGCGTAGCGCTTGCCCCTCGCTGAGAGGTTTTCCCTGTCCTCTGCAAAGCTGCCGCCTGAGAGGATGGCACCTGAGATTACAGTCGCCATCGCCAGGCGGGATAGTCCTTTCCGCTGCCGTGGGCAGCGTGGGAAGCATGCTCTGCGCTGCCTTGAACACCAGCACCCAGAACAGGAGAGCGCCCGTGGAGCTGGATGCCGAGCGTGGCCTAGGTCATGCACCACGCTGGGCTCCATAGGCTCTTGTGCCAAGCGGATATGCGAGCAGGAGCTGCCCCCTTCAACCAGGGACCACTTTGTCATTGGGACTCACAGGCAGTCGTTCTGCTGGGTGCACTCAGGATGCTGCTCATCGGCTTGGCTAGCTTCTGGGAAGGAAAGAGACACCCAGCGATGAACTTGGCCTCCCTACCTTCAGATGAGGCTGGTCTGAGCGTGGCAAGTTCTGTGGTATTGCTGGTAGGACAGGAAAAGATTTTTCCTAAGGTCCTGGGCTGACCTGCTGCCGTGTCATGCCCTGATCCTGCACACATACCTTGGTTTCAGAGGGTCCTTCCTGAGCCAGGCATCCTCCATCCCCAAGGCAGGGAAGTGCCATAATGGAGTGTGTCAGCACTTTTATTAGAAACCGAGTTAAGATGTATTCCCTCCACCAATATTTTCAAGTGAGCACTATACAGATAAATGGTCTGTCTGTCAGGTTTTTGTTTGCTTGTTTTAAACAAACAGCGTCAGTCTCCTCCCCTAAGTTTCCCCAATGACCAAGTGGCATTGATAAATAGTCCCTTGTTCTTTGTTGCTGTCGTGTTTCAGATGCCTTTCATGTGCTTCAACAGTTAAAAAGATGGCTTTGATTGCCAGCCAAATTTTACTTTTTTTTTTTAAATCAGACAGTAATATCTAATTCTGTATTTAAAAAAAAAAAGTGAGGGAAATTAAATTACACGGACAAAAAAAAAATCTTCTTCAAATGGAAATAAAATAATCTCTGAAGCCAGGAAATTGATAGTTGTGATGCTCTCTCTGCCATCACCCACTGTGTTTAGGTATTGTGGCATAGATGAATACTACTGTTGATTTAATGTTTAGATAACGGTAACTCCTGAAGGCATCAGCCTGGTTGGGGGCACATGTTTCAAAGTGCCGTACAGATGTCTAATAAATGATCGTCTCTGTCCTGAAGAGTTTTATACATTGAGAGAAACATGAGATCACAAGCTGTTCTTGTTCTTGGGGCATGTTTAAAGCACCTTCTGTGCTCGTCCTACGTTTTCTGATTTCAGTGAAGGGGGGCTGTGGGGTTTGGGGCTGAAGAGGAACTTGCTGTCCCTGCTCATCTCCAGAATGAAATCCAGGAGCCACCTTGAGTCTCCCACAGCTTAAGTGGGCTGCTTGGGGACTGACACATATAGACAGTAGTTGGCTTCCCTCCTTCCACTCTGCTCTCTCTGCCTTAACACTTTAAACTGCGAGCTCTGGTTGAGGGCCGTCGCGGATGTGCACGCACAAAGTTCAGCACAATGGCCTCCCAGTCTTCCCCCTTACGCATTTCTGTCACAGGGTTTTCCAGGAAAAGCAAGGCGTCAGGGATGTGTCATGCCGTTCTGCAGGTATCACCACCACCTCATCTTGCCAGCGTCACAATGAGAAGACCCAGGTGCCGTTGTTCCTGCGGTACAGCATCGTAATTAGTTTACCTCATAAGGCTCATTTATAAACAGGTGATGATCCTGCCCCCATGCTCCTTCAACTCTCAATTTTCTGGTAATTCTGTCTTTAAATCCGCTTGCTGGTGCCTTTGATCACACAGCTGAGCTGTCGTTGATGGCTCTGACAGTTGACATCATGGGAGAGAGGGGAGCTTAGGGCTCTTAACATTTCTTTTATGATAGCTTGTTTTCTAACGAAACACTCCAATGAGGATTTTCCAGCATAATAAAACAGGGAGCTCTTCCAGAGCTCTCAGATTTAGGGAGAAGCTTCTGTTTCCATTCAGCATTTCCATTCACTAGCAGATTATTTCAAGGCTGCAAAACTGGACTTGCTCTGTTTGCTTCCTTCCTCTATTCTGCTGTCTTTTTACCTAAGCCTCCTAACTCAGGACAGCAGCAGAGACAGGTCAAGAGCAAAAGAGCAATCAGAAATACTAAATATCCTATGCTGCTGGGCATGCTTTGCAACCAGGGAGGTGTCAAAGAGTTTTAGAAACTATAGACATAGGAGACTGCATTGCCATGGCTTTCATCGTCACCCTCTCCTTGGCTGGTACTTGGAGGCTGTCTCAAAGCAAACACCAGCACTCTCCGGCAGCAAAGCAGAAGACAGTTTTAATCGAAAGAAACGTAGTGGTGCAGGGATGTACCTGTGAGAGGGCACTGAGATCTCATTGCTGAGGTTCTGTTGAAGGTGACATGTCCAGGAGTGAAGGGGGGCCCCTGGTGCCAGCGCTTCAAGGTGCCCTGGCCAGCGTGCTCGTATGCTGCGTGCCGGTGAAAGCTGGTTTCCTTCCCTGGGCCAGAGCAGGGGCAAAAGCAGGGAGAGCCAGAGCGTGTGTGCAGCTCGCTCTGTGGTTGGGCTGTGGATGTGTCCTAGCTCCCCTCAATGCCAGTAGTGGTAGGAGAGAGTCTGTCACCAGGGTCCAGGCAGGCTGTGAAGCCCACCACTGCCCCAGTGCCACAGCTCCCTGCACCCTAATTGGGGAAGGCAGTGCTGCCTCCGCCATGCACTGCTGGTCCGTGCCAGCTGATGGATGGGGTTGTGGAGTAAAGCTCTGTGTGAAGAAGTCATCCTTTTGCCCTCCGTACCGTTTGCTGCCAGGAAGATTTGTTTTGGGGCGTTAAGGCCTGGATGTCTTGGTTTACCACCTTGAGGTGGACCTTCCTTGGTGGGAAGAAATACCTTGATGTTGAGCTTAAATTTCACCTTAATCACAGAATTGTTTTGGTTGGAAAAGACCCTTAAGATCAGAGTCCAACCATCAACCTAACACTACCAAGTCTACCCTAAACCATGTCCCTAAGCACTACATCAGCTTGTCACTTAAGTACCTCTAGGGATGGTGGCACCACCACTTCCCTGGGCAGCCTGTTCCAATGCTTGGTCACCCTTTCCATGAAGAAATGTTTCGTAATATCCAATCTGAACCTCCCCTGGTGCAACCTGAGGCCATTTCCTCTCATCCTATTGCTTGTAACTTGAGGGAAGAGACCAATGCCCACCTCTCTACAACCTCCTGTCAGGTAGTTGTAGAGAGCAATAAGCACCTTTTTCCTGTTCCATGGTTTTGGTTGGCATTACCCAATGACCCTTGAACATGCAGGTGGGTTGGGAAGAGTGGAGGTGGAGATGTGTCTCTTCGTAGCAGGAGGAGGCTGTTAAATAGTTTGGGGGGGTGTTGCAGGATTCACTGCTGCAAGAGGCAAACCTGCCTCTGCTCATCCAGCTAGTGCCCCTTGCCATGCTTGTCACTTCTACCTTGGTTTCTACAGCCTTCCCACCCTGGCTGCTTGTTCCTGTTCCTGTCCCACCCCTTCACGGGTGTGTGTGACCAGGTGGTGTGTCCAGTGACTTCAGCCAGATGTGTTCCTGGTTCTTACGCATGGCATAGCCATGCAAACAGTGCTGTCGGGAAAAAAAAAAAAAGGGGCAGCTAGCACAGAGTGGGAACAAATGACTAGAGGTAGAAAATGTTCAGGTTGGCTTAAGAAGCCCAGCTTCCACCTGTAAAGCTGCTGCCTGAATTGCCTGCAGCAGTTCGGGCTTGGAGTTGGTTCAGCCTTGAAGTCTGCTCTTGATGAGATGGATAGTTCTGAATGCAAATGAGTTGCAAAGAACCTAAGAGTGAAGGGGTCTGCAAAGCACTTCTTCAGCTATTAGGAGTCACAAGAATCAGCAGGGAAAAAAAGGCAAAATAATTTCTAATATAAAATCTTCCCCAAAAACATGCACAGGAGTTGATCCTGATTAAAAAAAAAAAAAAAAATCAGGGCGTCTAGGCCAAGCTGTTTCTCAGATGCAACAGGCCAAATGGACTGAGTTTCTTCACGAAGAGAATGAAATGAGGACTTCCCCTACGCTCTCAATTCTTTCAAGTCCCTTGAAAGCATCACACTAGCACTCAGCACTTCATCAACAACAGTCTCTCCATGTTGAAGGCTCCAGACTGCATTCCCTGGCAGTGCAAGTGGAAGCGGTGCCAACTGTTTTATTAGGTTTGCACCCACGAAACCCACTAGCAGGGAAGGACCTGACTCCTTGTCCTCACGAGGTCGCAGCGGGCTAAGTTTGTGCTGCTGCCCTGCACCGACTGGAGTGCTGTGCTTAACCGGCGTGTGAGTCCTGGGGGAGCTGCCTGCCGGAGGGCTAGGTGTGTGAGAACCTGAGGGAGGTGGAGGTCTTCAAGGTGAAAGGCCAGGTGGGTGTCTCTGTGTGTGCTTTTCCTTTGGGAAGGATCCTGATGAGGGATAACGACATGCTGATGCTTTTGTTTTGGCAGCCCCCGCACAAGAATGGGTTCAAAGCTTGGGTTGTAGGAGGACAGCACGTGGGACGCTGCAGGAGTTAGACGTGATGGAGAATTCTCCTGGCTGAGCATCTTGGAGATGGGTGCACTAGACGTTGCCCTCACATAAATTATCACCTGCTCTGACTCTTTAAGCATCATTTTTTCCTTCCATTTTAACCTTCCAGAGTAGTTTCAGGTTCATTTCTTCTAGTAAATGTTTCCTTTTCTCCAACTTGAATAATCCATCTCCCCAAAGCTGACCTGATAGATGTTTCCCCTGCAGTGACCCTGCGCACACAGCACACTTCATGAAACCCTGGTCCGTGGGGAAATGCAGCACCAGCAGTGACCCTGCTGGTGTCCCAGCTAAAAATAAAGCCTGTCCCTCCTGGCAGTGTTGGGGTTTGCTTTTAAGTAGGTAGGCAGTTTTACCCATCGGCTGCACTGCGCTCTTGTGCCAGGCAGAAGGCACGGCTTAACCTTCAGAGCACAGCGGAGCTGCCTTCCCTCTGGGGAATCGCACCGGGAGGCTGAAGGTGAGAAGATGCTCAGCTGCACTTGGTGCACCTGTGTCATTCCCAAAATACTGCCAGTTTGCCTGTTGACTGCCTAGATCCATCTCCTTGCTGCTCCGTGCATCCCAGCGAGTCACAACCACCTCTCCTTCCCTCCGTTCTGGCATTTCCCCTCCTCTGCTTTTCCTTCTTAAGTACATAGATTTCTTCATGGTTCTTCAGCAACTGCCCCAACACCCCACTTCCCACAACTCCGTGCCTTCTAGCTTCCCAGTCTTCCAACAGCATCCCTCGCATGTTCAACCCCCATTTATCCCTCGTGTGAGGCCTTCTGCCTGTGTCTCAGGTCCATATGGGCTTGGCTGCTGGGACAAAGCAAGAGGTTGGCCCAGTCGGGACGCAGATGCTCGGTTAAT
Source organism: Eurypyga helias (assembly GCF_000690775.1). NCBI lineage: Eukaryota > Metazoa > Chordata > Aves > Eurypygiformes > Eurypygidae > Eurypyga > Eurypyga helias. Next base: position 6,781 of record NW_010235664.1, read on the forward strand.
AGGGGCCTTCCCAGCTTTCACTGTACACACACATCAGCGAGTTTCACAAAAAGTGGTCAGCAAGTGATTGAAATATGTTCCAGTGAAAGAGAAAGGATGCATCCTGGCCGGTGAACCTCTGGATATTTTATTTCCACGCACATCTACTTTTTCTTTGTCTTCTAGTACTTTTAATTATGTCTTATAGCTTTGAGTTCCACAGATTGCACAAATGCACATCATAGAATTAAAAAAGTTTCCATTGCTCACTAGATAACTCCAAATCTGGGAACTTGCTCTTGGTGTTAGCCTCGAGCTTCTTTTGGTCTGGTTGACCCGCTCTGTCTCTCTGACCCAAGCTGATTTCCTGCAGGGATGTGGGAGTTGTGAAAGGGCTGATAAACGTGCTTGGTCGTGCCGGATTCCAGAAACCCCATCTCCTTGCCATTACAAAGAGAGCTTGCAGAGGTAGCATGGTCATAATTTGTAAGAGGCCACATGGAGCTGTGAGGCACGGCGGGCTGGCTGCAGTCACCGCTGACAAAAGGGTGTCTCTCGGATGTCGTGTTCTTAGGCGCTTCATGAAATGCGCACCAGCGGTGACTCACTGGCCAGCTGGCCAGCACACAGGGCTCAGGAGGGGACGCAGCACGCGCTGCCTCTCGCTCGGCTTGTAGCTGGGTGTGGGAAGGACCGCAGGGGTTGCTGTGGGACGAGGGGCCATGGCAAGGGGCATGGAAGTGTCTGTGGGGAAAGCAGAGGGCAGGGAGAATGGGCTGAAGAAGGATTACTGAGTGGAGGGTTTGTTGCGATACAAGGCTCAGATTCATTGAAAATCCATTTTTAGTCATTTGTCTGCTCATTTTGCTCCCACAGCAAAATGGATTCATTTCAAGGCTTTGCTTTAAAAGTGGCCGTCCTTTTGTCAAAGACCTTTTGTGCTGCTTCTTTTACTCATTTCGTGTCGCTGACCTGAACTAAATAGTAGTGGTGGCTCTGCCCAGGGGATCACTCTCCTTGTCCCACTGCTCCTCACCCACTGGTGTTTGTGGACTGTTGCTCCTTTCCTGGGCAAAGCAGGCTTTTCTGTCGCTTGTGACAAGTTTCCCAGATGGCAGGAGCTGCTGTTATCAGCGATTGCAGGGAGGGCAGGGTTCAGGGCACCACTGCAGAAGTACGGTTGGGCAGGAGAGGCTTTCTGGGCTGCGGGAGCAGGGGACGGGGTCTGAGTGTGGAGTAAGGCTGTGAAAACAGGCTGTTCACTCCAGCCATAGCTGTTGCTCAAGTCAGTCCTCCAGTGAAACTCCCAGCAAGTGAGGGACCCTGCAGTCTTCTTGCCTCGTCTTAGGAGAGATGTGGGCTTCAAAGCAAGTAGAGCACATCTCTGTTTTTTCATCTTCTCTTCGCAGAAATGGATGGAAAGATAATTTCTGAAGTGCCTGAAGGGGAATCGAGCTCCTCAGTAAAACTCATGGAGTTCTGTGATGGCTAGCATTGATAACGGAGCCTGTACCCCTCAGTGGCAGGGTAGAGGCTGTCCTCTCTCTCTTTGCCTCCGTGGCTTAAATAGACCATACAGAAGGTGGCTGCACGGGATGAGCATGTTCTCCAAGCACCTGCATTAAGCCGGTGACTCCTGTCATTGTACCTCCAGGATGAGGCACTTCAGGATACTGATCCAAGGTGACACTGGGCACATGGTGGAAAAGAGAGACTCCAGGCATTGTGTTCTGGGGTTGTGGGAGGAAGGAGGGCTTTCTCCTTCCCTTGTCTTGTTTCAGTACATTTGGCTGATGTGGGCACCTCCCATGACTCAGCTGCTCCTGTTGGCAGGACTAGTAGTAGCAAATCCAGGGCCAGCATGGGGTGTCAGGGGGAGGGAAGAACCAAGGTAGGATGGACAGTATGGAGGAAGCAGGAAGGTGCCCCCAAGCCAATGTGTGTGACGTGCATCACAAAGAGGAAATAGATGAAGCTTTCCTTTTGGAGGTTCATGCTATATGAAATGTTGCCAAAGGTCCTCAGGCAGCTCTTCCAGTGGAATAAACTGGCTCTGCTGACTTGGGCTCATTTGACCTATGCTGATTTATGCCATAGAAAATCTGGTCCTAAGGACCCTCTCTCTCTTCTCTGCCTTCAGCTGATGGTATGCATGTTGACTGGGCTGGAAAATTAGTCCTCACTTTTAAGATGACTTTGTGTAAAAGGAGGCTTTTGAAGGGGAGGATCAAGAGAATGAAGCTGGTGTAAGTAGTGCTCTGAATACAACAAAAATAGTGTTACTTTGCTAGGAAATTCTTCTGCTATATGATGCCCTGCATCCAGTTTTCAAATGTTCCTCATTAGTGTCTAAGTTAAGACTTGTTGACTGCTGGGAATTAGGAGAGCATCATTGCAGGCACGTTAGAAATGTCAAGGGAGGAGCCTCATCCTTTTCAGACAACATGCCTTGTTGTATGCACCGCTCCCAAGTTGGCGTACGCATATAGGAAATCCTGGTTTTTTGAATGTTCCTGATGGATCAAGTCACATATTTGCCTAGGCTAGCCCTACGCCTTTTGGGTGTGAAACCTGCCTGGTGCTCTCAGCAGGAAATAAACTTCATGTCTTTGGAGAAGACAGCAGTGGCCCCTTGTCTGGTTTTCTGCAGGAATTTTATATCATGTTTGAGCGTCCAGTGGAAAATCCGTGATTTCAGTGGGGTCAGAGTGTCCAAGCAGGTTAAAGAGCTGCTTCATTAAGCTTCTAGTAACCCTGTAAAATCTGGTCATTTGCGATTCCTTCATAAAATATCTGAGACACACTGAACCCATGGATGGGGCACAGGAGGAAGTTAGTGCTGGTGTAAGAATGAGAGAGAAAATGTGGGTATTGAGGGTGGCGAGCTCCAGATGATACTTCAGATAACCTACCCTTGACAGGACAGAGTTGAACAGGCATCCAGGGAGGGCTGACCTGCAGCTGAAACACAGAAAAAGGTGAATAATCCTGTCTGGTAATGCCATAGTGAAGAATAAATCTCTGCCTGCCTTTGCTACAGCCCACAAGGAAAACCATCAGAGAGTGGGGGGGGCAAAGAAATGAAGGTGGGGCAGCAGATAGCCCGGAGACTGCTGCCACTTACTGTAATTGCTGTAGCAAGTCGGTTTCCACTGTTTGTTGTCCATGTCATCTCTGCAATTACCATATGGTAAATATGACTTGAGTCTCCAGCAAATAACAGAGCTAATATTAAGAGAGAATCTGTAAACAGCCAGTGCATAAATGAGCAAAGAGCAATAAACAGCCCGGACTTAGGAAGAATGAATTAATCATAGTAGATGCGAGGGTTTATTTTTATTTTTATTTTGAAGCAGTGGCAGAATGAACAGCTGAAAAACCACGGAAGGATTAATATGCCTAATTTGTCAAAAAAAAAGATACGTAGGGATGTGTGTCAGTAAAGGGTGAGGGTGCTCTGTGACATCTTATTTGATAACTGTATTCAGATGGGTGAATTTACAGGTTTTGGCACCTTCCAAGGAAAGTGGGAGGTATTTTGAGGATAACCCATAGCTCAGTGCATTTTTCACGCCTCCTGCTGTGCTCAGATCCACAGAAGCAGTGAGCGCGTTACAGTGTATTTCCCTCCTCTCAGCTGGAGACCCTGACTTTTTGGTTGAAACTATGAAAATCTCTGCTTTCGTCCCACACAAGCCGGGCAGGGCAGCACGTCTCACGCGAGCCCCGCCGCGCTGGGGACACAGCAGGCAAGCAGAGAGACCTTCGAAAGCGAGCAACACGGTGAGCCTGTCTGTATCAATCTAGATTTAATCATCGCAGCAGCCCAATACCTCATGAAAACCTGCTGTTTGGCAGAGCTGAGGGGTGAGACTTCACTGCCCAGGCTCAGCCTTCCTGCTTCAAGAGCAGGTCTGCTGCTGGTTTTTGATGGGAACAGGCACCGGAGGGATGTTGCTCCCAGATACCTGGCTGCTTCTGACCGCCTCAAAGATGGAGAACCAAGAGGAGATCAAGATAAATGATTAAAGGGCAGCCTGGGCTAATTTATAAAGATTAAAATAAATTTGTGTGCTTTAACCAAAGAATAACTGTGGAGGAGAACAGCTATTTACAAGTATCTGAAGCATGTAAATCTCAGACAGGGAGGAGAACGGTTGAGAGTGCTCCAAGGACAGGATAATGAGAACTAGCAGCATAAATTTTCTTAATTTCATCCTAAATATAAGGCAGACAGTTAAAACCTCCGAGATAAATTACATCATGGCAGAGTCTCTGTGGGAAGTTGTGGAAATGCCATCACTTGGGTAATTTAAAACTGGTCTGGACAAAGTGCTAGGAAATAATGTTCACAAGGGGAACAATACAGCAGGAGCCCCTGAGGCATGGACCAGACAACTCTGCTGGCTCTGGTCTAATGAAGTCTGAAATTAGTGAAACCTGTGCTAATTGGGCTAAGTGAGGGCCTTTCCTATCTACCCTGTTTCTGCACCCGTCGCGCAGAGGAGCGCAGAAGTCTTCAGTCCAACATGACAAATGACAAGCCACTTGTTCTCCTCTGCAGCGGTAAAGATGATTTCTGAAATGTAGCCTTCTCCTCCTCCTCTCCTTTCCCTGTTGTCTGCCCAGTCTTCTGCTGCCCTGTTTGTGCTGCTTCTGCCTCCGTTCACTTTTTTAATAGTTTCTTTCTCACTACGCCAAGAAGGAGCCCTTCTGAATAGATTCGTGGAGGGCTCATAATTCCTGTTGTGCATGATGTGGCGTTTTTGGTAAAGACATATTTTTTTCTATATTCAGACCAAAACAAACAAAAAAATTGTTTTCCTTGGAGGATAAGTTTCCAGAGGATCGGAGCAGTGTGTGCCCCACCTGCCGGGGTTAGCACCCAGCGTGGCTGGCTGATGGGCTCCTGGAGCAACGAAGGGCTCCCTGCTCAGCTACTTGTTGCATCAGATCCAGCACATCGCATGGTTTGTTTTGTTTGCCTCAAATGAGTGTTTTCTATCAGAAAACTTGTGTTTTTCTTAACTAATTCTGCATCTAAACAGGGTGAGAGATGCCTACAACACCTTTTCCCCTCTTATTTACCACTTAGCCTGCCTCTGTGTACAAATAACTATTGACTCTGCAGCACAAATGCACTGTTGACAACAAATCCTGGGGTCTTTAATTATAGCTGTTGCAGATCTGTCACCAGAGCGCTAAAGAAATGTCATGAGTTGCCGCTGTCATCTTTCCTCTAGGATGCTGTGAGTCACTAGGTGATAAGTTGCACTCCGATGGTGGCACCTGAACCAGCAGTATAATATGTCCATGAAGCAGGAGCAGTAAATAACACACCCCGTGTGCTGCCACGGGCAGTACATAAAATGTCTTTTACTGACAAGAAGTTTTCCTCACACCACTGGAATAATTTTTTTTCCCTTCCCCCCTCTCTCCCAATGGTCTTTGCTGCTCTGTATGAACCAGCAAGACAGAGTGATGAAAACCGGTGCCTCGAAGGCTGTAGCAGCGGAGTGAGTGCCTGTTACAAGCCCACACGTAGTTGGGTGGCTGCTCTGGGTTGTCTCCATCAGCTGCAGACCGTGGAGCAGGCAGGAGGACCACCGAGTGGGTGACCCAGTAACTCCATGTCTTTATTTCCCTCAGCCTCCTAAACCTCAGAGGAAGGACTTGCAGCCTCTTCACTGGGCCTTTCACATCATAGGCATGAAATCAAGGGCCTGAAGAAGGCGCTTGAAAGTACCTGCTCTCTCAGTCTGGGGCCATTCACACTGTAAAGAATGGTGTTTTCAGATGTGCCCTGGTACTCAAGCCCCTAAAGGGCTTTAATTGTGCTTAGAAATATCTCTAAACGCAATAAGAAGACTCATGTTTGAGGAAGTGTGTGATGGAGGCTTCCCACTGACTTCCCAACAGTCAGGACAGTGACTTTGCTGAATGTGCGCACGGTGGTCACTGAAGCACTACTGTGAGGGTGGCTGAGCACTGGCGCGGGTTGCCCAGAGACGTTGTGGAGACTCCATCCTTTGTCCTTGAGTATCCTCTGGATATTCAAAAGCCAACTGGGCATGGTCCTGGGCCTTGGTTCTAGGTGGCCCTGCGTGGGCAGGGGGTTGGACCAGGTTGACCTCTGGAGCTCCCTTGCATCTCCCGTGTGAATCAGCCACTCGAGAGTAATACAAAACACTGTTCAGAAAAATAACACTGGGATTGTGTAATATTAATGGAAAGAAAAAAATCCATCTATATCAGAGCAGATAATACTGCTTTTTACGCAGGAGGATGGCCACTACTAATCTATATGTCAGCCTAAATACTGGGTTTTGTTTTCTGAATGCAAAAAAGGCTACAGTTCTGGGGAAAAAAGTGAAAAGGGTAAATGCTGACTGTGCCTGAGGCTGAAGAATCCCAGACATATGGGCTTGTATGGGGAATGGAAGAGCAAGCATGCTGTGCCATCACAATTAAGCCTGCAATAGAAAGTGCCTTTTAGACAACTATCAGGCTCCTTACATCTTCTGTAATACACGAATTTCACAAGGCTGATGTTTTGTCTGCTGTGGATGTACGATGAGGTAGAAAGCTGGGAAGGCTATACTGATCCCTTATAATTTAGCTTTTTGTATACAGCTCCTCACATGACTCTAAAGGCTTCTACACCATCGTTAAGGACGGCCCTCAGGAGCATGGCTGTGGCTGCCCACTGAAGGGTTTCCTTCAGCGTCTGCCTCCTCCTCCTCTTTTACGTGTCTGTGCACAGAGCGTAAACTGCAGCTCCTATATCCATCTGTATCCTTCTATCCTGTACAGATATTTTTCAGATGAGGTGAGAATGAGGGTGTAAAATGTCCAGCCAGTCAAGTGCAGTCAGTGTGGTATTAGAAGGGGACAATTAAGTACAGGCATCTTTATGGGTTGGCTATTTATGTCACTGCTGCTCCAGGAGCATCACAGATACTGAAATAAAGGAAAACTTATCATGGACCAGTTCCCAAGGCCAGGTTGAGTGTTGGAGGTTACTCCTAGCTGTACACAGACTTGAGCTCTGTTTGGGTCAGCCCCAGGGATCTCCGAATGTAACTGCATCCCATCACTGCAGCATTTCTGTGAGGACTTGAGGCGTTATGTCAATTAAGACCCATTTTCCACACGAGTATGGTAGGAACTGCTCAAATTAGTAGAGACACTAGCTTGTAAATATTAAAAGACTTGCTACGAGAGCTGTATTTTTTATGGTAGCTTTTTGCATGATCTTGAGAGAAAAAATGGCTGCTTTTGACACATACCGAGGGGTTATTCTGTAGGCAGCTAATTCTGGGTCTCGGCATGTTTACTGCAAAGTGCAAAGCAACAAGCACCTACGGCTCCCTGCCATAACTTTTTCATAGAGGCAAACTGCAGGGATCTGTCATGGCCTAAGCATGAGTTACAGTGCTTTTTCCCTCATAAAACCTAGCGAGTGCGGTTACAGGGAGCTGAACTGCCTATTGCTATGCAGTAACCTGTGTAAAGTCAGCCTGGGGTCCGTGGTTGTGCTCATCCCAGATGGGTGTGTGGCATCAGTGTGATGGTTTAAGGCCAGGTCTGTGCTTGGAAATTTGCATTTATCTGACAAAATGGATCTAATTACACTGCTCTGGCTTGTGGCTTGCAGGTAAATCTTAAGTCACACACTGCGTACTACTCTTGTAGCGATGAGCAAAGGGCACAATTGTCTTTGAATGGAGATGATTGAAAAATATGCTTTGTTTTGTTTTAAATATTTTCTTACGGTTTTGTTTTGAGGAAGGAGTTCAAATTAAGTACAATACCTCTTCTGTGAAAACTGTGTTCTTTAGCAGAAAGGCTATAATTTCAATTTTTGCTGATGCTTGTAAAAAAAAAAAAGCACTTTCATGCATTTTGGAGCTGAGGAATGTGAGCTCTTGTTATTAAGCTGAACCTTATTTCCGTCTCCTCCAAATTTGGGGCAGGGCTTTAAGATGACACTGATAGAAGTGCTGTATCCTCTCTGTTCTGGGGCAGATGCTTGTCGAGCAGACAAACCCCTTGATCTTGAGATGTCTGGCCTTCATGCAGTGCCCACGCCTGAACGGGGCTCATCCAGCACTCAGATATAATCAGCAGTCTTTTCCTGGCGGGTCTGGAGTCAGGGGAGAGAGGATGTGTGGCCACAGATGGATCCGTGTGTCTGATTGCTTTGGAGCATGGGAGGGAGAAGGAAAGGAGAGAGAGGTGCCAGACAACCTAATCTTATTTTTAGGTCAAATACAAAGGTTTTTATGATGGTTTAAGGGGAACTTTGCCTAAATAAGAAATTAATCGTGACTTAGAGGTTTGCCTTCAGTTTTGTATTTACTGAGCAGTGAGTAATCTTGGGAACTTGGTACGTGGCGGTTACATGTTAGCAGCCATCACTGTGTTATGTTGCCTCTTGATTTGATTTCATGTTATGAACGCTTCCTTTTGAAATTATCCTTGTCTTCACAGACATGTGAGGAGCTGTATACAAAAAGCTAAATTATAAGGGATCAGCATAGCCTTCCCAGCTTTCTACCTCACTGTACATCCACAGCAGACAAACCGCCAGTCTTGTGAAACCCAGCTATTATAAAAGATATAAGGAGCTTGATAGTTGACTAAAAGTCACTTTCTATTGCAGGCTTAATTGTGACAAGCGTGGTCAATGCTACTTTCTGGACTGTCTCCAGAAGTATTTCAAGAACTGATCTTTTTATTTGTGGGTTCTTTTTATGGATTTATGGATCATGTGGCCATTGTCAGCTCTTACAGACGAAGGAGTTCCCTCTGCTAACATGACACGCGTCTTCCCAGAGCCTTGCTATTGAACGCTAGTTCTGGTGCAGTGATCCTTGCAGCGTTTTGTCTCTCTTTTGCATTTATTGAATGCTTTGAACTTACCCTGCTGGACAGGGGACACTGTCTGGTCCCCTCATTACCAGTGCTTTTCTTTGCATACGTTCAGTGTGATAGCAGTAGTGGGGCAGAGACCCGTGGGAGAAAATGCTGCCTGATAGCAAAGAGGTAGTGGAAATCATGACCCTCATGGGATAAAGCCAAAGACCACCCAACGCCAACTGGCTTGCCGCTGTTGCTGCAGCCTCCCGTTGTTGGCATCCTGCAGGGCCATCTTGCAGCAGTGATGTTGCTGGAATGGCACCTCTCCGCGCCAGGTGTGGATGTGTTTTGTTGCACTGGCCTTGGAGGAGTGACGCCGTGACACCTCCTGGGTGACCCGGGGTGACTCAGGACTGTGCTGCAAGCCCGCCTGGAGGCTCCGTCATCAGAGCTGGGCTTGTGATGAAAAGTGGCTCTCGTCACAGTTAGCCCTGCTGAGATCCAGGCTGCTGCTTAGAGGAGGGGTAGGAGATGTGTCTCCTTCACTCTGGGCAGGCCAGAGCTATGTAGATCCCCTCCAGTATTTTCTGGACTGAGTTTAGTAGATATATCAGCAAACTTTGCAAACTTGTGCCTTGTTTAAGCAACCTTGCTAACCTAGAGCTAGAGTGAGTTTTAACTCTTCCATCCTCTGTCATCTGAATGTCAAAACTGTTACCTCAATGTTTTATTAACAGCAGTTTTAAAATTTAATAGTTTTACCCTATGTTGTAAAGCACTTTTGCACCAGTTCCCAAGGGGGGAGATGACAGTAAGAATGCTTCACTGTGTGTTTCAGATGGGTTAGGTTAATGGTTTTCACGTTAATGAACACATATTAAGATCTTATTAGACAGTGTGTCTGTGGGCAAAGCTCCTGTTGATCTCACTGGGGAGTTTTATCCGTGTCAAAGATTTGCAGGATCAGGTCATTACTGTATCATTTTAGAAAATGGCTGTGACCTCCAGTTAATGTTAAAATGCTTGTCAAAGACAATGAAAAGCAGTGAAGAAACATATTCCCAAATTCTGAAATTTTAGTCCACAACCCATAGCCTGAGTTTGGAGGTCCAAACACGTAAAAAAAGACTATCCTGGTAGCGGCTGTTTTTGAAATAATATATAATTAGTTTGGGGAAAAATAGTTAAAATGCCATCAGCATAAAATCAAATTAAAAATTTAAGAACTGGCAAGGTCCCGGAGTGTGTTGAGTAAAGGACAGCTATACTGGGTTTGCATGGCAAGGTTTTGGTAGCAAGGGGGTACAGAGGTGGCTTCTACAGAGGTACAGAAGCTTCCCCCATGTCTGACAGGGCCAATGCCAGCTGGCTCCAAGATGGACTCGTTGCTGGGCGGGGCTCAGCCTGTCAGTGACAGGGGTAGCACCTCTGGGATAATGTGTTTGAGAAGGGAAAAAAAGAATGGGAAGAGAATTTGCAGTGAGACAGAGAGAGCGAGCTGTGAGAGGAACAACCCTGCA